>NC_090732.1:37287422-37322422 GCF_036898095.1 Palaemon carinicauda | reverse complement strand
TATATATATATATATATATATATATATATATATATATATATATATATATATATATATATATATATGTATATATATATATATATATATATATATATATATATATATATATATATATATATATATATATATATATATATATATATGAGTAGTGAGTTTATGCATATGGCTTCGAGCCCAACGGCTCCAAAAGGGAAAATAGCCCAGTGAGGAAATGAATAAATTATATAAGAGAAGTAATGATTAAAAATCTAAAATATTCCAAGACCAATAAGAACGTTGAAATTTATTCAACATGAAAGCATTTGCAGCAAGTTTGAACTTCTGAAGTTCCGCCGATTCAGGAAGGGCATGCCTCAGTGCGGTCACATCTTGAATGAAACTTCTAGAATACTGTTTATTATTGAGACTTATGTTGGAGAAGGCAAGTCTGTTAGAACAAACTTATGTTGGATAAGGCAAGACTGTTAGGATAATCTGTATACCTAGTTCTACGCAGAGGATGATTTAATCTGCATGCAAAGTAAGGTCAGATATACGGAAAATCTTATGCAACATGCTAAAAGAACTAACTGAACTACGGTGCTGAAGATTAATATCCAGATCAAGTATAAGAAATTTGATAGACAGACATTTTTTTTCTAACAAATTGAGATCAGATTCAGCAGCTGAAGACCAGACTGGAGAACAATACTCGAAACAAGGTAGAATGAAAGATATTGAATAATTTCCTCAGGATAGACTGATAACCAGAAACCTTAAAAGGTTTTCTCAATAAGCCATTTTTATGCCATTGAAGAGGAAACAGACCGAATATGTATCTTAAGAGTAAATTTGCAATAAATTTTCTTACATTCATACTTTGAGTTTTGTTAGGGTTCAGCTTCAAGCCCCATAATTTGCACTAAGAACTAATTCTAACTAGATCTCTATTAAGGGATCCAACAATCATGTGTCTACATTCAGGAGATATAATTTATGAAAAAGAGAGTAGCATCATCTGCATATGCAACATCCTTATTTATAGCTAAATCCATATATCATGCGTATTTAGCATGGAAAGTAATGAGCCGAGAACACCTCCAGATCACATTCAAGGGATTTTTATACAGCATTGGAAATTGTAAGTAGGGCATCATATCCTCCAAGGCCTTTGGGAATACCAGACTGCAACCTAGGGGAAAGATGAGTACTGATACCTATTTAGACTTATATACATATTGAGACGTATGAACATTATATATATATATATATATATATATATATATATATATATATATATATATATATATATATATATATATATATATATATATATATATATTGTGTGTGTGTGTGTATATATATATATATGTGTGTGTGTGTGTGTGTGTGGGTGTGTGTGAGAGAGAGAGAGAGAGAGAGACAAATGGTGAGTATGAAATATGTGTTATAGGCACGGAAGGATAAATGAAGGCTTGATTAGAGTTAGAACTTTCGTCCTATTATTGACGGACTCACAACGAGATTACATATAAAAAGAGATAATGCAAGAGAATGGGATCCCACAGCTGTCAGTTCATTGCTAATTCCGGATAGTTCAGATTTTAGATAAGAGGATAATACCGAATTGACGGAAAACAGACCAGGGCTTATGTTTAAATTGTGAATTTTAGTACAGGGAATTAAAATGGAGGCAAAAGCATTATTAAGAGATCCTTTAGAGACGGCCACTCTATGCTGTTTTAATCTGACAGAACAAGTTACAATCTGAACAAGGAACACCATATACTATATTGTCATTTCCAGAAATATTCTTAATCAACATATTTTTAAAGTACAATTATATTAAAACTGCCCTAATAACTAGTTTTTTAAAAGGGGTATGCCATTTAAAGAACAATCATGGAATAGCAAACAAAGTTGTTGCCTTTTTCTCTAAAAAACACAATACACAAAAGTACATATGAAAAGTTATTGGTTAGCTTTCTGCATACAAAGAACTTAAATTTATCTGTTTGTCTGACTATCAAAACGTCTAAAATACGGATACTGATTGTTCTTCGTTGTCTATAGTAAATTTTTTTGGGATGGTACCAAAGTATAAGGGTTTGAAACAAAGCCCACAAAATAAAAATTTTCTTCTACAATACACAAAACATCGTCAACATAACGATACCAAACAATTTGGCAGGACCATACTGAAGGAGTGGAGGCAGATTAAAACAACTCCACACATATGTTGGATGAAAGAGGGGACAAAGCAAAAACTTGTTCATAGTAATTTCCAATAAAAGTAAATTTGCAATTTTAAATGTACCTATAAATAAGTTCAATAACACTATAGGTTGGTAAAGGTACCTCATAAGTATTAAAATCCTAGACAGGGAATCCAATAAATCAACAAGCACCTTGGTAAACAACGAAGTAACACCAAAGATGACTAATCTGGTTAAACGTTAAGTTGATATTTTGTAATTTGTCTTGAAAAACAAATGAATTTTTTTAGATGTGAGGTTGAAATAGATCCTAAAATTTAAGAAAGTAATTGACTAAATAGTTTGATAATTTTTAATCGATAGATCCATTTGGACTAATAATTAGTCTTATTGGATTTCTTGGTTTATTGGTTTTAATTAAACCATATAAATAAGGCAACGATGATCCAGTAGGAGCAAAAAAGTCAATTAAAACATTTTTTCTTGCTCTAGGATAAGATATATGTTTCATCTACATTCTACAAGGTCAACTCTTAATTTCAAGTAGATAGACACATGCTAGACGTACATTTTTTTCTAAATATGTGGTTATGGTCATGGTAACTATTGCATCAGGTTTGTCTGCTTGTGTAATATGTAAGTCACTGTAATTTTTTCAATGATTTTGAGGTTGTTAAAATCGTTAAGGGAAATTTCAGGGGTTCGCAGATCACATGGCAGAATATATTAGGCCTTTAGCAATGTCAGTGTTTCATTAGGGAATTTTCTTAATTTGTAATTTACAACACAATTATCGTGCAAATTCTTTTTATAATCACTTGCCTTTATCAGTTTATTCAAATTATCCTCCAGGTGAACAATCAAAATCGGCATTTTCTTTCTTACATGGATGACATCCGATAAAGGTGTTTTCAAGTCAAAAGGAACATCTCGCATAGAATTGTCTCGCCTTTCATAAATTCATGAATTGCAACTTTTCTTTCTTTCTTGTAGGAAAGAAAAACTACAATTTAAGAAATAGCATGGCACAAAATATGTTCATATGGGAGTTTTTGCTATTATACTTTAATGCCTGTGAGACACTGTCGTGTCTGTAACCCATCCAGTATCGCCACTTGGTTACACACTCAAAAACCCATTTACGCAAACATCTCTTTGAATTACCAAACCAAGTAGTGTCTACTTTGAATACATTTGAAGTTTTCACAACATAAGATAATGCTTTATAAATTCCAGTAAACTTTTTTTCTAAAACTTTTTTTCTCTCGCTCATAAGACTTAAAATGTTTATACGAAACCTCGTTTGAATGTAATACTATACAAAAGAGTTTTTCAAAGTTTAATATTTTACTTCGTCAAGAACATAAAGGACACTTCCACTCGAGTTACGACATAAAAGGCAGACATGCCATGTTTTCCATCCAAAGTTTTTGCAGGAAAGAATTTCGAATTCCTTTTTTGGTCCATCACCGGCTCCGGAAGGGAAACAGGCTCATTCTGTTTTCTGCTTATCTTCTTTTCGGGCGTCAATTGGGGAAATTTAAATTTTCCACAAATGAATTTAGTTTTGCTTGACAGTTTACCAATATTTTTTTAAGTTAACGAAAATTTCACGATTGAAAGGGGAACTTGAATTACGTACAACAGTTTTCCAATCGATCTTACGATAATTTTTTTTCAAGCCACGCAGCTGCAATAGTTTAACTCATATTCTTTTTTCCTCTCATTTAATCGTGGCCTTATGTTTCCAAACTTTATTCTTTTTTTCCAACGCAAATTAAATATACAGCTATTTCTATAATTATTGTAAATACAACTACTGCGTTAAATATTGTATTGAATACCTTGAATCGTTTGATCTTTGAAATAAATTGGCAAAACACGAGACAAGTTCAAATAATATTTATCTCTGTATCTGTGTGTGTGAACAGTTAAGTATAATATAAAAGTGTATTAGAACAATTGAATGACAATAGTAAAATTCAAAGCAATATTCCGGTGTGACTGGAAATAAGGCATTTCTATGAATTACGTTTTTTAAGCACTCCTCTTTGATAGTTTCCTTTATCTATCAGCCTTTCTATCTATCTATCTATATAGTATTTTTATCATTAGTTTTAAAAACTCTTCAAGTTTGCTCATTTAAATCATAAATTTTCCCTTCCGTTAGTTAAAAGATTGGCTCAGAACGTGTGTGCACGCGAGTTTGTAAGCATGTATGTAAGTGTGCGGTTGTGTCTGTGTGCAAGATGTTTCTTATATTTGACTTAATTTGCATTGAAAATTACACGTTTTTAAGACTTCAATAATTTGGCGACATTTTTATGCATGTTAAAGAGGATAAAGTATATTCATTCATGGTCACACACACATACATACATACATACATACATACATACATATATAATATTATATATATATATATATATATATATATATATATATATATATATATATATATATATATATATATATATATATATATATATATATATATATATATATATATATATATATATATATATATATATATATATATATATATATATATATATATATATATATATATATATATATATATATATATATATATATATATGCGTGTATGTGTGAGTGTGTGGGAGTGCGTGATATTAAAATACAAAAAAACAAAAAAAAAACAAAAACACAACTAATTATATTACTTTGTGAATCCTTAACCGTTTCGTCTATTCCTAAGACAGCAAGAGCGAATGGGCAGCACTACACAAGGGTATGCCGTCGTCTTAATGACACCAGCCCACATCCCTCTAAGGAGAATTATCATATTTAGTTAATTCTCTAAATATATACAAATACATGAACCAAAAAGTATTCACATAGTAATTGAACTTTTCCTAGTGAATCTGTATATGATTACATATATATATATATATATATATATATATATATATATATATATATATATATATATATATATATATATATATATATATATACATATATATATATATATATATATATATATATATATATATATATATATATATATATATATATATATATATACATATATATATATATATATATATATATATATATATATATATATATATATATATATATATATACATATATATATATATATATATATATGTATGTATATATATATATATATATATATATATATATATATATATATATATATACATATATATATTAAACAAACACACACACACGCATATATATATATATATATATATATATATATATATATATATATATACATACATACATATGTATATATGTATATATGTATATGTATATTATAAATATATATATATATATATATATATATATATATATATATATATATATATATATATGTGTGTGTGTGTGTGTGTATGTTGTTATATTTATATATATATATATATATATATATATATATATATATATATATATATATATATATATATATATTTACATATATATACATATATATATATATATATATATATATATATATATATATATATACATACATATATATATATATATATATATATATATATATATATATATATATATATATATATATATATATATATATATATATATAAATGAATGTAATATGTGTGTATGTGTATCTATGTAAATTCTACCCCGAAAATTCCTGCCACGAAAATTTACCCCACGAAATTACCAGCATAGGAAACCTGCTATTTTTACGCCCCTACAATTTTCACCCCCACTTAGGAAGTATCCTATTTTTTTGTAGCCAAGTCCCTCCCTTACATTTCTTTCTTGAAGAGAAATAGAAGATGGTCTGACGAAGAAAATTATAGGTACAACCAGCTTAAAGATTTTATGAATAAGAAACAAGAACCTATTGGCGTTGTGAAAAATTCTCTAATTATTGCAGGTTTCCCGTATTCACACTAAATATAATTCAAACTATAGGGGCACTCAGTAGATCCCAGACCTCCGTTGCAGCAGTTTATTTTTCGACCTTTTGCTCGACCTTGACTTTGAGCTTAACATTTATTAATGTCGTGGATTTTCATAGACTCAAATATGAAGTTTTTGTGACAACGATGTCTAAACTTGTAGCTTATTATGTGAATTGGACATTTTGCTTCACCATGACCTTCCAAAATATAATCATTTCTAGCTTTTTACACAATAGTTAATCCCTGTAAGTTTCATTACTCTGCGATTAAAATTGTGACCAGGAAGCTGTTCACAAACAAACACAGACGGGGACGAAAACATAACCTTTTTTCAACTTCGTTGGCGAAATAAATGAGCCGGTTATACTTGCTACAGTTGGTAATTCTTCAGGTGCTTCATCTAATGCGGAAATTCAGAGCGGAGGACCTATGAATGCCATGAGAGACGAAGTGTAGAACTCCGGAGTAGCAGTGTCAACACATGAAGGATTTTATTAAATATTCAAAGAAGCAACGTTGCTGTTGAAGTGTTTCGTAGTGCTATTCAGTCATTTGTTACTTTCATACACCCTAATGTTCTTTTATTTATTAGGTCAGTTGGTTTTATGCTTTTAAATATGTTTTATGTGAAGTTTCTAATTTAAGATATCAATTAAAAAAATTATTGCTATTTTTTTCCTTTAAAAAACCCTTTCTTTTGGCTATTTTAAGTATTAATAATTTTACTTAATATACTATGCGGCCTTTTAAATTTGTGAATTTCTGAATGCGGCCCTTGCACTGAAAAGTTTTCCCTCCTACTGTCCTAATGTATGGAAATTGTTTGGGGCCTTGCTTAGGGAATAAGCTATGCCACAAACAAAACTTATCCATATCAGGCGCAGAGACTCGGCAAATAAAAAAAAAAATTACCAAGATAAGGATAAAGAAATGGTGGAAAATCATGAAAAGGAAGACTTCAAAATTTTGAAGCATGTTACTCATAACCATTCCTTTTTTTAGTTCATATTGCATTTCAAATTTCATTTCACGCTGTGTACTTACATATTTCATTAGTGTACTTTGATAATTTTTCAAATAGTTATCTTTAATTGCAGAGAACTCTATCAACTCACAGTGGTATAAACAGGGTAAACAATCACAACACTGAAATTTATTGATAGCTAGGAGAGTGTAATTTTCGTGGGGTAGATATTTAAGGGGAAACATTTTTGTGGGATGGAATTCCCGGGGGAGAATTTTTCGGGGTTGGATTTTACGGGTCACCGTGTTTGCATGTATACTCCCTATACAGATACACACATACATACATTTATATATATATATATATATATATATATATATATATATATATATATATATATATATATATATATATACAAACATATATATATATATATATATATATATATATATATATATATATATATATATATATGTGTGTGTGTGTATATATATATATATATATATATATATATATATATATATATATATATATATATATATATATATATATATATATATATATATATATATATATATGTATATAGGTATATATATATATATATATATATATATATATATATATATATATATATATGTGTGTGTGTGTGTGTGTGTGTGTGTGTGTGTGTGTGTGTGTGTGTTTGTGTTTGTGTTTGTGTAGGGGGCCGACTGATTATATGTATACACGTATATTTGATTATACATAAGGGCAAGCTAGTTCATGCAATGCGGGAATAGGGAGATATGAATCTTTATGAGGTTGGTGATAGAATGAAAAGCGTCTTTTTTATCGTAAGGTAATAGATGGCGATAGGAAGAAAAATTTCATTTCACCTAATAGGCGAAATATATCATGTTATAGTTAAAATATGGGTTATAATCGGAAGTCAGAAATGAATTATAGCTATTTATTGTAAAGCAACTCATTATTTTGGAAGTGACCTAAATAAGGTTTCTGGATCTAATTAAAAAAAGAAATGAATTGCTTATATTGCAAGAATGACTGAAAATGCAGGACAGGTTTTTTTGGTGAAAAGCGTTTATGATTTGAAGTTATCACGAGGAAGGAGAAGTAGAATGCCTAGAGATTTCTGAAGATACCGCACATAGTGATAACTCAAAGAATGACAAGAGTGACAATCATTAGGGTTGTGGTGGACGATGTGGTAACGTCCCTGACTGGTGAACGCCAGATTGGGGTTCGAGTCCCGTTCATACTTGATAGTTTCTTTGGTCGCTGCAACCTGACTATCCTTCTGAACTAATTATTAAGGTTTTTGGGGAGCCTATAGGTCTATCTCGTGAGTCATCAGCAGCCATTGCCTAGCCCTCTTTGGTCCTACTGTAGCTTGGGCGGAGAGGGGGCTTGGGCCTGATCATATGTATATATATTGTCATTCTCTAGGCCATTGTTCTTGTTGATAGGGTAATGTCAACCTTTAAACCTCTGAAACCAACCATCTTTTAAGACCAAAATTCGTTTAATGTTTTTTTTTTCAATAATCGAATGGCTCAAAAAAAAAAATAATCTAAAACTGTAAAATTCTCTCTGTAAATGGTGAATATGGAAAGTAACATTTTGCATAAAACTTCCTCAACAATAGTATGTTCATACATATAGGCAAAACACTCAAGAGCTATATGTCGAAATCTTCAGTTTGGCCCTCATGCATCCAGCATTTTTTGGGCTCATCTCTTCGCTTGGACCTAACATCACATAATTATACAATTGTTAGCCAAGTTATCTCCATCTCTTTCACATAATTAAACAGTTTTTAGCCAAGCTATCTCCATCTCTTTCACATGATTATACTGTTTTTAGCCAAGCTATCTCCATCTCTTTCACATAATTATACTGTTTTTAGCCAAGCTATCTCCATCTCTTTCACAAAATTATACAGTTTTTAGCCAAGCTATCTCCATCTCTTTCACAAAATTATACAATTTTTTGCCAAGCTATCTCCATCTCTTTCACATAATTATACAGTTTTTAGCCAGGCTATCTCCAACTCTTTCACATAATTATACTGTTTTTAGCTAAGCTATTGCCATCTCTTTTACAAAATTATACAGTTTTTAGCCAAGCTTTCTCCATCTCTTTCACAAAATTATACAATTTTTAGCCAATCTATCTCCATCTCTTTCACAAAATTATACAATTTTTAGCCAAGCTATCTCCATCTCTTTCACAAAATTATACAATTTTTAGCCTAGCTATCTCCATCTTTCACAAAATTATAAAATTTTTAGCCAAGCTATCTCCATCTCTTTCACAAAATTATACAATTTTTAGCCAAGCTATCTCCATCTCTTTCACATAATTATACAGTTTTTAGCCAAGCTATCTCCATCTCTTTCACAAAATTATACAGTTTTTAGCCAAGTTATCTCCATCTCTTTCACAAAATTATACAATTTTTAGCCAAGCTATCTCCATCTCTCACAAAATTATGCAGTTTTTACCCAAGCTATCTCCATTTCTTTCACAAAATTGTACAATTTTTTAGCCAAGCTATCTCCAGCTCTTTCACAAAATTATACAATTTTTAGTCAAGCTATCTCCATCTCTCACAAAATTATTCCATTTTTAACCAAGCTATCTCCATCTCTTTCACAAAACTATACAATTTTTAGCCAAGTTATCTCCATCTCTTTCATAAAATTATATAATTTTTACACAAGCTATCTCAATCTCTTTCACATAATTATAGAGTTTTTAGCCAAGCTATCTCCATCTCTTTCACATAATTATACAATTCTTAGCCAAGCTATCTCTATCTCTTTCACAAAATTATACAATTTTTAGCCAAGCTATCTCCATCTGTTTCACAAAATTATACAATTTTTAGCTAAGCTAACTCCATCTCTTTCACATGATTATACAGTTTTTAGCCAAGTTATCTCCACCTCTTTCACATGATTATACAATTTTTTGCCAAGCTATCTCCATCTCTTTCACAAAATTATACAATTTTTAGCCAAGCTATCTCCATCTCTTTCACATAATTATACATTTTTTAGCCAAGCTATCTCCATCTCTTTCGCATAATTATACAGTTTTTAGCCAAGCTATCTCCATCTCTTTTGCATAATTATACAGTTTTTAGCCAAGCTATCTCTATCTCTTTCACATAATTATACAGTTTTTAGCCAAGCTATCTCCATCTCTTTCACAAAATTATACAATTTTTAGCTAAGCTATCTCCATATCTTTCACAAAATTATACAATTTTTAGCCAAGCTATCTCCATCTCTTTCACAAATTATACAATTTTTAGCCAAGCTATCTCCATCTCTTTCGCATAGTTATACAGTTTTTAGCCAAGCTATCTCCATCTCTTTCACATAATTATACTGTATTTAGCCAAGCTATCTCCATCTCTATCAAAAAATTATGCAATTTTTAGCCAAGCTATCTCCATCTCTTTCACAAAGTTATACAATTTTTAGCCCAGCTATCTCCATCTCTTTTGCATGATTATACAGTTTTTAGCCAAGCTATCTCCATGTCTTTCACAAAATTATACAATTTTTAGCCAAGCTATATCCATCTCGTTCACAAAATTATACAATTTTTAGCCAAGCTATCTCCATCTCTTTTGCATAATTATACAGTTTTTAGCCAAGCTATCTCCATCTCTTTCACATAATTATACTGTTTTTAGCCAAGCTATCTCCATCTCTTTCACAAAATTATACAATTTTTAGCCAAGCTATCTCCATCTTTTTCACATAATTATACAGTTTTTAGCCAAGCTATCTCCATCTCTTTCACAAAATTATACAGTTTTTAGCCAAATTATCTCCATCTCTTTCACAAAATTATACAATTTTTAGCCAAGCTATCTCCATCTCTCACAAAATTATGCATTTTTACCCAAGCTATCTCCATCTCTTTCACAAAATTATACCATTTTTAGCCAAGCTATCTCCATCTCTTTCACAAAATTATACCATTTTTAGCCAAGCTATCTCCATCTCTTTCATAAAATTATACAATTTTTACACAAGCTATCTCAATCTCTTTCACATAATTATAGAATTTTCAGCAAGCTATCTCCATCTCTTTCACATAATTATACAATTTTTAGCCAAGCTATCTCTATCTCTTTCACAAAATTATACAATTTTTAGCCAAGCTATCTCCATCTCTTTCACAAAATTATACAATTTTTAGCTAAGCTATCTCCATCTCTTTCACATAATTATACAGTTTTTAGCCAAGTTATCTCCATCTCTTTCACATAATTATACAATTTTTAGCCAAGCTATCTCCATCTCTTTCACATAATTATACTGTTTTTAGCCAAGTTATCTCCATCTCTTTCACATAATTATACAATTTTTAGCCAAGCTATCTCCATCTCTTTCGCATAATTATACAGTTTTTAGCCAAGCTATATCCATCTCTTTCGCATAATTATACAGTTTTTAGCCAAGCTATCTCCATCTCTTTTCACGTAATTATACTGTTTTTAGCCAAGCTATCACCATCTCTATCAAAAAATTATCCAATTTTTAGCCAAGCTATCTCCATCTCTTTCACAAATTATACAATTTTTAGCCAAGCCATCTCCATCTCTTTCACAAAATTATACTGTTTTTAGCCAAGCTATCTCCATCTCTTTCACAAAATTATACAATTTTTAGCCAAGCTATCTCCATCTCTTTTGCATAATTATACAGTTTTTAGCCAAGCTATCTCCATCTCTTTCACAAATTATACTGTTTTTAGCCAAGCTATCTCCATCTCTATCAAAAAATTATGCAATTTTTAGCCAAGCTATCTCCATCTCTTTCACAAAATTATACAATTTTTAGCCCAAGCTATCTCCACTCTTTGGCACAAAATTATACAGTTTTTAGCCAAGCTATCTCCATCTCTTTCACAAAATTATACAATTTTTAGCCAAGCTATCTCCATCTCTTTCACATAATTATACAATTTTTTAGCCAAGCTATCTCCATCTCTTTCATAATTATACAGTTTTTAGCCAAGCTATCTCCATCTCTTTCACAAAAATTATACAATTTTTAGCCAAGCTATCTCCATCTCTTTCACAAAATTATACAATTTTTAGCCAAGCTATCTCCATCTCTTTCACATAATTATACAATTTTTAGCCAAGCTATCTCCATCTCTTTCACAAAATTATACAATTTTTAGCCAAGCTATCTCCATCTCGTTCACAAAATTATACAATTTTTAGCCAAGCTATCTCCATCTCTTTCACATAATTATACAGTTTTTAGCCAAGCTATCTCCATCTCTTTCACATAATTATACTGTTTTTAGCCAAGCTATCTCCATCTCTTTCACAAAATTATGCAATTTTTAGCAGCAAGCTATCTCCATCTCTTTCACATAATTATACAATTTTTACACAAGCTATCTCAATCTCTTTCACATAATTATACTGTTTTTAGCCAAGCTATCTCCATCTCTTTCACATAATTATACAATTTTTAGCCAAGCTATCTCCATCTCTTTCACATAATTATACAGTTTTTAGCCAAGCTATCTCCATCTCTTTCACAAAATTATACAATTTTTAGCCAAGCTATCTCCATCTCTTTCACATAATTATACAATTTTTAGCCAAGCTATCTCCATCTCTTTCACATAATTATACAATTTTTAGCCAAGCTATCTCCATCTCTTTCACATAATTATACTGTTTTTAGCCAAGCTATCTCCATCTCTTTCACATAATTATACAATTTTTAGCCAAGCTATCTCCATCTCTTTCACAAAATTATACAATTTTTAGCCAAGCTATCTCCATCTCTTTCGCATAATTATACAGTTTTTAGCCAAGCTATCTCCATCTCTTTCACATAATTATACTGTTTTTAGCCAAGCTATCTCCATCTCTTTCACAAAATTATACAATTTTTAGCCAAGCTATCTCCATCTCTTTCACAAAATTATACAATTTTTAGCCAAGCTATCTCCATCTCTTTCACATAATTATACAGTTTTTAGCCCAAGCTATCTCCATCTCTTTCACATAATTATACAGTTTTTAGCCAAGCTATCTCCATCTCTTTCACAAAAATTATACAATTTTTAGCCAAGCTATCTCCATCTCTTTCACAAAATTATACAATTTTTAGCCAAGCTATCTCCATTCTTTCACAAAATTATACAATTTTTAGCCAAGCTATCTCCATCTCTTTCACAAAATTATACAATTTTTAGCCAAGCTATCTCCATCTCTTTCACAAAATTATACAATTTTTAGCCAAGCTATCTCCATCTCTTTCACATAATTATACAGTTTTTAGCCAAGCTATCTCCATCTCTTTCACAAATTATACTTTTTTAGCCAAGCTATCTCCATCTCTTTCACATAATTATACAATTTTTTAGCCAAGCTATCTCCATCTCTTTCACATAATTATACAATTTTTAGCCAAGCTATCTCCATCTCTTTCACAAAATTATACAATTTTTAGCCAAGCTATCTCCATCTCTTTCGCATAATTATACAGTTTTTAGCCAAGCTATCTCCATCTCTTTCACATAATTATACAGTTTTTAGCCAAGCTATTTCTCCATCTCTTTCACATAATTATACAATTTTTAGCCAAGCTATCTCCATCTCTTTCATATAATTATACAGTTTTTAGCCAAGCTATCTCCATCTCTTTCACATAATTATACTGTTTTTAGCCAAGTTATCTCCATCTCTTTCACATAATTATACAATTTTTAGCCAAGCTATCTCCATCTCTTTCGCATAATTATACAATTTTTAGCCAAGCTATCTCCATCTCTTTCACATAATTTACAGTTTTTAGCCAAGCTATCTCCATCTCTTTCACATAATTATACTTTTTAGCCAAGCTATCTCCATCTCTTTCACAAAATTATACAATTTTTAGCCAAGCTATCTCCATCTCTTTCACAAAATTATACAAATTTTTAGCCAAGCTATCTCCATCTCTTTCGCATAATTATACAGTTTTTAGCCAAGCTATCTCCATCTATTTCACAAATTATACAATTTTTAGCCAAGCTATCTCCATCTCTTTCAAAAATTATACAATTTTTAGCCAAGCTATCTCCATCTCTTTCACAAAATTATACAATTTTTAGCCAAGCTATCTCCATCTTTCACAAAATTATACAGTTTTTAGCCAAGCTATCTCCATATCTTTCACAAAATTATACAATTTTTAGCCAAGCTATCTCCATCTCTTCATAATTATACAGTTTTTAGCCAAGCTATCTCCATCTCTTTCACATAATTATACAGTTTTTAGCCAAGCTATCTCCATCTCTTTCACAAATTATACAATTTTTTAGCCAAGCTATCTCCATCTCTTTCACAAAATTATACAATTTTTAGCCAAGCTATCTCCATCTCTTTCACAAAATTATACAATTTTTAGCCAAGCTATCTCCACCTTTTTCGCATGATTATACAGTTTTTAGCCTAGCTATCTCCATATCTTTCACAAAATTATACAATTTTTAACCAAGCTATCTCCATGTCGTTCACAAAATTATACAATTTTTAGCCAAGCTATCTCCATCTCTTTCGCATAATTATACAGTTTTTAGCCAAGCTATCTCCATCTCTTTCACATAATTATACTGTTTTTAGCCAAGCTATCTCCATCTTTTTCACAAAATTATGCAATTTTTAGCCAAGCTATCTCCATCTCTTTCACAAAATTATACAATTTTTAGCCAAGCTATCTCCATATCTTTCACAAAATAATAAGATTTTTAGCCAAGCTATCTCCATCTCTTTCACATAATTATACAGTCTTTAGCCAAGTTATCTCCATCTCTTTCCAAAATTATAGTTTTTAGCCAAGCTATCTCCATCTCTTTCACAAAATTATACAATTTTTAGCCAAGCTATCTCCATCTCTTTCGCATAATCTTTTTCCAAGCTAAAATTACACAATTTTTAGCCAATCTAGCTCCATCTCTTTCCCATTATTATACAGTTTTTAGCCAAGCTATCTCAATCTCTTTCACAAAATTTTAAAATTTTCAGCCAAGCTATCTCCATCTCTTTCACAAAATTTTAAAATTTTTAGCCAAGCTATCTCCATCTCTTTCACATAATTATACAGTTTTTAGCCAAGCTATCTCCATCTCTTTAACAAAATTATACAGTTTTTATCCAAGCTATCTCCATCTCTTCTACAAAATTATACAGTTTTTAGCCAAGCTACCTCCATCTCTTTCACACAATTATACAATTTGTTGCCAAGCTATCTCCATCTCTTTCACAAAATTATAGAATTTTTAGCCAAGCTATCTACATCTCTTTCACATAATTATACTGTTTTTAGCCAAGCTATCTCCATCTCTTTACTAGATACCCAATTTATCCTTATACTATATACAGTACATATATATATATATATATATATATATATATATATATATATATATATATATATATATATATATATATATATGTATGTATGTATGTATGTATGTATATATATAGATATAGATATAGATAGATAGATATATATAGACATTTAACATTTATTTATACATTTTATGTGTATATATGAATAAATATGCACCCCGATCGGTGTACACGAATAAATGCATTACACATATTTATGTATGTATGTATGTATGTCAAGGTAAGGAAAAAGAGGAACCACAAACACATACATACACAACCAGACACACACATTATATATATATATATATATATATATATATATATATATATATATATATATATATATATATATATATATATATATATATATATATATATATATGTATGTGTGTGCGTGTGTGTCTGTATGTATATATATATAGATATACACAATTGTTGAAATTTCAACATATTGTTGATGCATTTCCTTTTCGAAATATCTTCAATCTTGAATAGGAAATAGATGAAGATATGACTCCTTTTATACCACGCCACGATTCTGGGCTATGAAGTGACGAGTTCTTGCACTTATCCATTGCGCCACCTCTTAGGCGGAAAATTAAATTCAGCTCAGACCCATAAATATTTGTTGAATCCTGATATCTTACGAGATAAGAAGTAATTCAATATTTTTGGCTTAAATGAAGTATTTTAAGTATGAGATTCTCACTACCAGCATTTTCTGCCACAAGGTTTTTACATTACTACGGAAATGCTTATTTATGATGAGCACAATTTTCAAGATATCTAATTTTGAAGGGAACTTAACGGTTTTCTTGAGAGCTGCGGTAGGACAGATAGAATTTTTCACCATGAGTCTTTAGACAATCTTATATATATATATATATATATATATATATATATATATATATATATATATATATATATATATATATATATAGACACACACACACACACACATATATATATATATATATATATATATATATATATATATATATATATATATATAAATGTGTGTACATATACTATTTAGGTTTTCCAACGAAGAATGTCAACACATGTCATATGAATCATTAAAGTCAATATATAAATATGTTGATGACTAAATGCAAAATTGAATTGACACAAAAACACACACATGCATACACATACAGAATATATATATATATATATATATATATATATATATATATATATATATATATATATATATGTGTGTGTGTGTGTGTGTGTGTGTGTGTGTGTGTGTGTATGTGTGTATTTATAAATTATATGTATATATATTTATATTTGTATATATATATATATATATATATATATATATATATATATATATATAAATATATATATATATATAAATATATATATATGTATATACATATATATATATATATATATATATATATATATATATATATATATATATATATATATATATATATATATATATATATATATATGTATTCCTTTAGAATTAATTTACGATCTTAAGAGAAATCTTTGAAAACGGAACTTTAATTTTTGTAATGGCAATTTGCAGCAGAATTCTCGAGATGTTTTGCCAGTGAAAAAATAATAGTAGCCTAGTAAGATTCAAATAACAGATTTTACCATCTTTGGTTTTTATTTAACTTTCTCCACATTTTTGTTTTACCGGGAGTATATAGGCTACTAGTTATTAACTTTATATTATCTTTGAGTGGTGTAATGCATTTCCTTATTTGGTGTTAATTGGTACAATGATCCATTCGTTTGTTCGAGGTATCTGTCATGCCGCCTTTAGTTTGATTAGCCAATTATTGAGTCAGTCCTGCACGCAACCATTTTCTGACCTTAGTACCTTTCTGGGGATAACTATTTTTAATAGCACCCCATATACGGTAATTCCACCATTTTATATGATTTTCTGAAGAATAGGTTACCAGTTTTCTTACATACAATATGGTATTCGTAAATAAACGTTTTCGGCATGTATGTCCTTATTTTTTTGCTTGTTTTTATATACGCGACTAATTTTTCCTTCCCCTACCGATTCTTTACACATTCTCTTCTTGCCTCATACATCTGACAACACTATGTTAAACGTACAATTCTTATTCACTTAAGGGGCCAATACTGTACTGTATTCGTTCAGTGGCTGCTTTCCTATTGGTAAGGGGAGAAGAGACTCTTTAGCTATGGTAAGCAGCTTATTTAGGAAAAGGGCATTCCAAAATCAAACCATTATTCTTTCGTCCTGGGTAGTGGCATAGCCTCTGTACTATGGTCTTCCACTGTCTCCCGGTAGAGTTATCTTGCTTTAAAGTACACTCGAGCACACTATTCTGTTATCTCTTCCTCTTGTTTTATCTTTAATAGTGTGTTGGGTAGGATTAATGAAAGGACCTTGGATGCCTGGTGGTTTATCAAGAGGTTGCCTTTTCCCTATCTGTTTCTTCATCTTCTTCACAAGTATTCATCTTCAAAACCATCGTTATTGTTTTCCCTTCAATTAAAGTGGTTATTCTGGTGGATACTCAGCCTTGCATGGTGTGTCGGCTCCACTATGTTTACCAATTTTATCCGACATTTTATATTTAGTCTATGTGTTGTATAGATAAATATATATTTCTGTATACATTGTTTTTATCATTATTGTCAAGTATGTTTTTAAGTATTATTAAACTTTTTTATTTTTTCTAGTTTTTGTTCTGTCTGGAAACATTGAGCAAAATCCGGGACCAGTACGTCTTAAACATCATCACTGTCGTCTAATGTATTGGAGTATTCGTGGACTGCACCAATATTCAAGATCTTACGGTTGCCTCGAGACATT
Source organism: Palaemon carinicauda (assembly GCF_036898095.1). Classification (NCBI taxonomy): domain Eukaryota; kingdom Metazoa; phylum Arthropoda; class Malacostraca; order Decapoda; family Palaemonidae; genus Palaemon; species Palaemon carinicauda. The sequence continues at coordinate 37,304,091 of NC_090732.1, read as the reverse complement.
ATGATATTCTATTATGCTTGTAAACTTTGAATTTTCAAATTAGGCACTCACCTTAGCTCCTGATGACAGTTTTTAAGAACCCAATGATTTTGAAACAGGATGCCATTCCCATGGAGAGGGGAGAGGCGGTTAATATTAGGACCAAATACCCTGCTTCTCATAAGTCCTGCAATAAATGGGAATGTGGATGTCACGAGATTCAGGTGATAAAATTTTTGGCAGGCATAACAACTTTTATTTTTGTTTGATCTATCAGAATCCAATCTTGGATGGTTCTATTTTCGATTGTCTTCTTACCACTATGGTCATGATAGAGGAATATGATGAAAAGGCCTCTTGTTCTTGTTGGTGATTTCAAAGCTCAACATTAGGAGTGGTTAAATTATGTCTCTCCTACTGATCGCCATGGCTTATGAGTTTTTGACTTTGCCTCTTAATCAGGCTTTGAGAAATTCATAAGTGAAGCTACTCACAGGTCTGGTACCTGCTTGAAGTTACCGTACACTGACTCCTCTGCTGTTATAACAAGTAAAGTGGGTTCTCTAGTTGGGATGAATGATTATGCCTTTATTTCGGTAGTATGTAAGACTGAGCAGCCTTTTCCTGATGTGTCATACTCATGTAAGATTTATATAAAATCTGGAGCTGACTGCTATGTCGTTCTGAGTGATGTTTTGAATTTGAATTGGTCACAGTTGCATAAAATTGTTGGACCATTTATTCTCTTGCATATGAATCTTTTCAACATAATTGATTGGCGTATCCTTTCACTTGTGCTAAAATACCGAGTGAAAGACAAGCCCTGGTTCATTGATGATTGTACATATGCTTATTTGGAGAAGAAGTAGGCCTATCGTTTTTGAAGGGTAATAATGAAGAACTATTGCTCAGAGTTTATGCTTCAGCTGAAAAGGAATATATTTTAACCATAAAGGAAACCCTTTCTGAAACAACCTAGACACCTAAGTAGTGGGCTTCCCTTAAGTTTCTACTCTTTGATGTAGACTTGACAGTTCCTCCTTTACCTAAACTTGATGGCAATGTGCAAAGGAAAAGGCAACCCTTTTGGATGATGTATTTGACAGTAAGCAGAGTAATGAGAAATTCAATATTCCTCATACTTGTTCTCCTGAGGATAAACTAACTACTTTAGTTTTATAGTTCTGTGAAATTAAAACACTCGATGGATCTTGATGCTTATTTAGACCCAAATGGTATTTTTCCTTTGTTTTTATAAAAAATGCTGATTTCTTAGGTCCCAAGTTGTGTTATTTTGTTCAAGTTAGCAGAATTGTTTTTGCACATGTTGGAGGATTTGTAATGTTACTCCAGTATGTGTATGTGGAACCTATAGCCCAGCTGATTACCGCCCAATTTACATAACTTTCATATATCTAAAAAAAGAAAAAAAAAGTGTATTTTGGGAAAACATTTAAGTAGGTATGCCGAAGGTAATCATATGTTCCTCGGTTTACAATTTGGCTTTTGTAAAGGATATAAAGCATGTGATGCCCTTCTTGCAATTTACGATGTTGACCAGAAAAACCCTTGATTGTGGTCTGGAATTTTGTATGATTGCTGCCTTTGACTGTGTTAATCATGAGGCTCTTGTTTTCATTCTCACACAGTTGGGAGTAGATGGGTCTTTTCTGAAGCATCATTAGTGAACATTTGAGTATTAGATTGCAAAGAGTTGTTGTTGATGGACACCATAGTAAGCATATGAATGTAATATCTTGTGGTCGTCCTCAAAGTAATGTTCTTTGCCCATTACTTTTCATACTACATTTATATACGCAATGTGTGGTTTGGCCTAGAAAACAAACTTATTGCATATGCAGATACTACTCTTTGCATCAATTCCATCCCCTAAATGTAGATCTGGGGTTGCTGAATCCCTTAATATGAATCTAGCCAAAATTAGTGCATGGTGCAAATTATGGGGTATGAATTTGAACCCTAAGAGAACTCAAACCATGATCGCAAGTAGGTCGAGGACAGTGTATCCTCAACATCCAGATATCTGCAATGATAATTTTTCTTCAAGTCTATATGATTCCTTTAAAATTTTAAGTGTGATCCTTGATAGCAAATTTACATTTGGGAAACACATTCTGTCTGTTTCTTCTTCAATTGCACAATAAATGGCTCATTAACAAAGTTCTTTAAGATTTTCAGTGATCAATCTATTCTGAAGAAGTGTTTTAATTCTTTCATTCTACCTTGTTTCGAGTGTTGTTCTCCTGTTTGGTCTTCAGGTGCTGAATGGCAACTTGTTGGACAACAACTTGCGGTCTAATATATATCTTTTTTCTTGATTTAGATATTAATCTCTGACAGCATCGTTCAGTTCATTACTTATGCACGTTGCATAAGATATTTCATCATTCTGACCATCCTTTGTCTGTATAAATACTAAATGTAAACATTATTTTCAACTTATATATATATATATATATATATATATATATATATATATATATATATATATATATATATATATATTTATGTATATATATAAATATATATGTATTTTTTTTTGAAGAACTGTCATGATACCAGAAGATTAATAGTAACTTACTTAGTAGCATAAAGCTTTGTATAGCTTGTATTATTTATGACATTGGAGATCATATTCTAAGTGAAAGTAGAAGGGAGTTAACAATAACTGTATTTTGGCAAACAGGAGTAAATTTAGGGTTTCAACAACTAGTATAGTATTTCCACATAATTTGGTTTTTAAAAACTCATATAGCGTAAATAGTAAGCAAATTTTGCTTGATTTTTTTTCTTCTAATATAATCTCTGTTAGATAAATATAATATGGACAAAGTGATATTCAAAAGGCATATAGGTAAAATTTGAAAAAAATAACGAATACGAAACACTTCCTCAAAGTAACGATTTTTAATTATAGTCTTTCTGAAAACACATACACACATGATATATATATATATATATATATATATATATATATATATATATATATATATATTGTGTGTGTGTGTGTGTATATATATGTATATATATATATGTATATATATATATATATATATATATATATATATATATATATATATATATATATATATATATATATATATATGGTTGGCAACTTACATAATTAGCAGTAGCAGTATGCGGTACAACCTGAACATTTCCCTTAAAGTGCCGATGGCTTTGTGTGCAAAGAGATTGTACCACCTGATAGAGTAGCATCTAGTTATGCGATGCGGACATTTTGATGGGATATAATGGACCCTAACAAGCAGAAGAGCTTCCTCTCCCGAATCCAAAAGAAATTCCAACTTTGTATTCTGCAGGAAGCCGTAAAAAGAAAATGATTGTATCCTTGCTGTTCTATATGAGGGGAATGTCACCAAATAGCTTTGGGCATGGCGTTAGGAACCCTATTGACTGTATTGTATTAATTTTATGGCGAGAAAAATAAGGAAGAGAAAAGAAAGATACATTTCCCGTGGTTTGAATGTATACATCGTTGCGGTGCAAAGAATAGATTCCTGACAGGTGCTTTGGTGTTTTGGCTTTTAGGCGAAACAAAAGTGAAAGAACAAAATAGTACACAATGGGAAGAGAAAATAGAGAGGAAAAGGTTATTACAAATTAGTTGCAATTGTAAATTTATTCATGTAGTAACGATAAGAGATGTGACTGAAGGTACATATGCTTATTGCTTTGTTGAAGTACTAGAGTGAGAAAATGTAGCTATAAATATAATTAAGACATATAGCCAAGTCAGATAAAAAGAAAATATTAAGGGAAAATCAAATGAATTCTAGACTAAGTTTAATAAAACGAAGAACGCAGGACTAGTCGGAAAATTTTTAAAGATACATCAACATTTGATAAGGTCAGTAGAGAGCATATGTGAATATAGGGGCGTAGAAATATGTAAGAAAAGTCGCTAGTGATGAGATGAGCAAAATATATAGTGAAAGAAAGAAGATTACTCAAAGTTAAGTTGCAAGTTAGAGAAGAGCAAGTGGTGGCCTGCAAGAGGATGTGTAGGGTAGTGAAAAAGATAGTAATGAAAAACCAAAGGGGAGAAAGGGAAAAGCAAGCTTCTGGATAATAAAAACCCTTGTATTCAAGGAAGTGGATGCAGATATAATGGTTAATGAACAAATGGATCTCAGAATACAAGTTAAAAGATGCAGATGAATGTCAATGCAGGTTTATAGGGATAGTGTGTAAGCATTTTGATTTTTTTTTCTTTAATATAGAGGATACAAAAGAGACATGGCTGAGTGATACAATAATGAAAAGGGTTTGTGTAAGTCTGAGAGTGCCTGAAGAAACGTAAAAACGCCAAGAGTTGTGGGAATTTCAAGTCGGATTATGTAGTGTAATGGTGAAAGTTTAATTTTGTGACTGACTAGGGTCCTTAAGGTGTGCTTGGGCGAAGAAAAGGTCACAAGAAAATAGGATAAAAGAATAACTGTTTTGCTGCATAAACACAATGTTGATACAGACAACTCTAAGAAATATTAGGTATTAATACTTAGTATTCAAGGGAAAATGTATGGTGGTATTCTAATTGAGATCGCGAGACAGGTGAAAGAGCTGATAAAGGAAGAACAGTGGGGCTTTATACAAGTAATGTGTTGTATGGATGAAAATTTTGCCTTGAAACAATTATGAGAGAAATTTGTAAGTAAAATAACGCATACATGGACCTAGAAATAATTAGTACAGAATCGATGGATGATAGATAGTTGAGGAAATTTGAAATTTATATTTTGAAAATTAATCCTGCACTTAAGTATGTATGTCGTAAATAGATAACACAAACCCTAAAAAGTATTTGAATGATCACAAGAGGATATGATGGTGTACTGAAAATCATTTTTTTTAACGCTTTATTGACGAATTCAAATAGTTATAATTTCTTGTAAACGATTAAATGCTGTAGTAGATAAAAATCATAAAGCCAAGTGTCAAATTCATGTTATATAACTATTCTTACTCCTCTGCTGTTTCGTAATTTGTTATTTCTTTGCCTAACAATGAAAAAAGTCCTAACACTGTAGTAAGAATTATTATTATAATTGTTATGATTATCTTTATATTAACATTTATTTTTATGTAATAAGCTCTAAAAGCTAATAATAGTAAGACAAGTTCTACAGAATACATGGATTTTATGTGGGATGCAAAAAATGATATGAAGATGAAAATTAGGAAGGGGAGGCAAAAACATATAATTTTATATACAAAAATATATTACTGAATATTTAGGAGATAGTGTTTTGCCTGTGATGTGTGGAATTTGAATCTCTCTCTCTCTCTCTCTCTCTCTCTCTCTCTCTCTCTCTCTCTCTCTCTCTCTCTCTCTCTCTCCCCTATATATGTATACACACACACACACATATATATATATATATATATATATATATATATATATATATATATATATATATATACATACATACATACATACATACATATACATACACACACCCACATATGTATATATATATATATATATATATATATATATATATATATATATATATATATATATATATATATATATATATATACACACACACACACATATATATATATATATATATATATATATATATATATATATATATATATATGTGTGTGTGTGTGTGTGTGTGTGTGTGTGTTTAGTATATAGACATTTATGTACTTGAATGGTTGATGAGATTGTTTAATATGTATTTTGTGTTGTCAATGGTACCAGGAGATTGGGTTTGTGAGTGTATTGTACCACCATATAAGGGTAAGGAAGATGTGCATGAGTGTTGTAATTCATGGGGTATTAGCTTGTTGAGTGTAGTTGGAAAAGTGTATGGTAGAGTACTGATTAATAGGATTAAGGATAAAACAGAGAATGCAATCTTAGAAGTACAGGGTGGTTTTAGAAGAGGTAGGGGTTGTATGAATCAAATTTTTACAGTTAGGCAGATGTGCGAGAAATATTTAGCAAAAGGTAAGGAGGTGTATGTTGCGTTTATGGATCTGGAGAAAGCGTATGCTAGAGTTGATAGGGAAGCAATGTGGAATGTAATGAGGCTATATGGACTTGGTAGAATGTTGTTGCAAGCAGTGAAAAGTTTCTACAAAGGTAGTAAAGCACGTGTTAGGATAGGAAATGAAGTGAGCAATTGGTTTCTGGTGAGAGTGGGGCTGAGGCAGGGATGTGTGATGTCGCCGTGGTTGTTTAACTTGTATGCTGATGGAGTGGTGAGAGAGGTGAATGCTCGAGTGCTTGGACGAGGATTGAAACTGGTAGACGAGAATGATCATGAATGGGAGGTAAATCAGTTGTTGTTTGCGGATGATACTGTACTGGTTGCAGAGAGGAGGTAGATCAGTTAAAGTACTTGAGGTCTGTTGTTGCAGCAAATTGTGGAATGGAAGCAAATGTACATCGGAGAGTGAATGAAGGATGCAAAGTGTTGGGGGCAGTTAAGGGAGTAGTAAAAAATAGAGGGTTGGGCATGAATGTAAAGAGAGTTCTATATGAGAAAGTGATTGTACCAACTGCGACGTATGGATCAGAGTTGTGGGGAATGAAAATGGCAGAGAGACAGAAGTTGAATGTGTTTGATATGAAGTGTCTAAAGAGTATGGTTGGTGTATCTCGATTAGATAGGGTCAGGAACGAAGTAGTGAGGGTGAGAATGAGTGTAAGAAATGAGTTAGCAGCTAGAGTAGATATGAATGTGTTGAGGTGGTTTGGCTACGTTGAGAGAATGGAAAATGGCTGTCTGCTAAAGAAGGTGATGAATGTAAGAGTTGATGGGAGAAGTACAGAGGAAGGCCAAGGTTTGGGTGGATAGATGGAGTGAAGAAAGCTCTGGGTGATAGGAGGATAGATGTGAGAGGCAAGAAGCGTGCTAGAAATAGGAATGAATGACGAGCGATTGTGACGCAGTTCCGGTAGGCTCTGCTGCTTCCTCCGGTGCCTTAGATGACCGCGGAGATAGCAGCAGCAGGGGATTCAGCGTTATGAAGCTTCGTCTGTAGTGGATAACTGGGGAAGGTGGGCTGTGGCACCCTAGCAGTACCAGCTAAACTCGGTTGAGTCCCTTGTGAGGCTGGGAGGAACGTAGAGAGGAGAGGTCCCCTTTTTTTTTGTTTCATTTGTTTGATGTCGGCTACCTCCCAAAATTGGGGGAAGTGCCTTGGTATATGTATCATTATTATTATTATTATTATTATTATTATTATTATTATTATTATTATTATCATATTATTATTATTATTATTACCAAGCTATAATCCTGGTTGTAGAAGCAGAAAGCTACAATCCCAAGAGCTAACAGGCAAATAAGCCCTGTGAGGAAAGGATGTAAGGAAATAGCAAATAAACTATATATATAGGTAATGAATAAAGAATCGAAAATATTTTAAGATTATTAACAACATTAAAATAGTTCAGTCATGTATAAAGTATAAAACTAGAATTATGTTAACCTGTAAGACAGCAAAAAATTTACAAACGTTGTAACTTCTGAAGTTCCATCGATTCCACAGCCAGATTAGGAAGATCATTTCACAGTCTGGTCAGAGCTGAAATAAAACTTCTAGAATCTTCTAATATTAACGTGCTTTTTCCCCATTTGTATGGGGTAAGCACGGTTGCCTTCTTTTTCAAGGACCTTGCTTTGGCTTGTGTGTAGACCGTAGTCCCTATCGGCTGATTTGCCTGACATGGCTCAGACCCCGGTAGCGTATTAAACCTAAAATTTTCCTCCTACGAAAAATGATGATAGTCAGCAGCAAAGATCCCATTTGATTCAGGTCCTTCTCCCAAATTTGTTATGACATAAAGTTTTCCGTTGTAGGCCACCATCTATTTTGCAATATTTTGAAAGATGATTATAACTACTAGTACCTTTAGATATATAGGCCTATACACACACACACGCACACACACACACACACTATATATATACATATATATGTATATATATACATATATATGTATATATATATATATATATATATATATAAACATATATATATGTATATATATATATATATATATATATATATATATATATATATATATATATATATATATATATATATATATATATATATATATATATATATATATATATATATATATATATATATATATATATATATATATATATATTTATATATATATATATATATATATATATATATATATATATATATATATATATATATATATGTATGTATGTATACTGCATATTGTATATGTAAGACGCAGTGGTCCGATCCCAAAATAAGATAGAAAATTATATCTATTGATCAAGCTATTGTGTTGATTTTCATCACATGCACGCGCATAGATATATTTAGACCAATAGAAGACGAATAAATTGAAAAGGAAAACTACAGTGGAAATCATTACTTCCTTAAATGTAGTTCTGGTTATTAACAGGCATTATATATTGAAAGTTTGTTTTCGTAATAATGCAATTTGTTATTTCCCAAATGTGATTTTATAAAAAATCTCCCTTCCTTTTCGTGCCTTATCCTTTGTGGAACGATGAATAAACTTGATTAAACATCCCTGTATTCTTTGCATTGTAAAGAAATCTTTAAACAATTTATCAAATTTGTTTATGTCAAAAAATTGAACCCTGTTGAAATGGGAACTGCCGTAAAATGGTTCCAATTATTACTATGGTTGGGAGAGTTTGGTCCACAGGATGTAAAATTCAAGTAAGATTTGTGGACGTCCTGATGTTTTGTGCTGCTGAGGATCTTTCAGGACTTCGTAGAAGTTTGTCCTGCCGGTCAATTAGCGGAAATTTTCTTTTTTCCTATCCTTTATTTTTCCATTTTCCCCTGACTCCATGTTTTATTTAATTGCATTTTTAGGTCATTGGTTGGTGGCGTAATAATAGCGATTTAGACTTCTTTTGAATTCAAGAAAAGCTCAGAGTTCATTATATTTTTCCTTTATACTCTTGTTTATTCTGTATACCTCACAAAGACCTCAGGAACTTATTAAAAGTTTTCTTTGATACAACTTTCCTATTATAAGATTGTGAGATCCTGTCCCAAGCACTAACTGAAAATCGCTTGTAACAGTGATATATTTCAAATACTGTGCCTTAATCTTCGAAGCTGCTCTCGAAGCTCTACTGCAGTCTGATGGTTGAGAGGTAAAAGGAAGTTTGAGCCCAATGTCTAAATGCATAATACATTATAGTATATGTTTTGCAATACTGTTATTGCATAGACACCAGGCACAAATCATTTATTAATTTCCTGGTGGTTATTTCTTTTATCTATGACTTTAATAATATTCACGTATGAATGGTCTATATTCATAAGATAAAGGGTGATACATTAGAACCATTCTAAAGTGTGAACTAGGCGTACCTTACTGATGATTGTTTTTACGGCCTAAATAAGCCACTAATTTATAATTATTTGGTGCAGATTAATTGTAAAGGGATAAAAGAGTTCTCATTTTGAGCATCATTAATTATGCATGGATATTTTTTGAAAAATGATTCACGTGCCAGCATAGCAAACATGTTACTGGTTATCCTGAAAAAACGGACAGTATGTGGACAGAGAGAAAGGGGTGTTTCAATATTAATTTTTAGAGTTTTCAATATGTTTAAAGCCACATTATCATATCTGTACAGATTTTATCTGTACAGATATTTACCAGAAGACTATCATGCAATTATTATTGCCTTAGAGGTTTTACATTGCAGATAATAATCGAATAAGATAGGAGGGTATGCTTGCAAAAAAAAAAAAAAAAAAAAAAAAAAAAAAAAAAAAAAAAAAAACAGAGGATATAGACCGTTTTGAGCTTATTGTTATCTCATCATCATCATCATCATCGTCTCCTCCTACGCTATTGACGTAGAGGGCCTCGGTTAGAATTTGCCAGTCGTCTCTATCTTGAGCTTTTAAATCAATACTTCTCCATATGTCAAGAATTGTATAAAGAAAAACAATATTGTATCGAAGGATAAAGCAATTGTATATAAAATATAGTTTATTAACTCGATGAAATTCGATATGATTTGGTAAATGAATTCCAGTTAAAATGAACGTCTAATAAAACTAATTTTATGTCATATTTAGGGAATAGTTGTAAAGTTCTGTTATAAACTGCATACCAAAGGATCAAGTTACTTGTACGTATTGCAGTTAGTTGTAATAATATAAAAGTAATGTGTTATGGTGAGGACCGCTCCACAAAAGGTATGCAAATGGAAGTTCCTTCTGTGGGGAAACACTTTAGGGACAATGAATAATAAAAAGTGAATATATTTCTGTCGGTCTGGTTCAGTTTCGCTTTCTGAATTTCCCAAAAAGGTATAAATTGACAAAATATGACATATGGATGATTTTGTGATGGAAAAATAAGGCTACGTAATTTTGGTCAGACATATTTCAGGACAATGCGTTTTTCGTATAGTTTTCCCGCCATATACTACTACTACTACTACTACGACTACTACTACTACTACTACTACTACTACTACTACTACTACTACTTATTTGATCTGGAGATAAAATGACTCCATAGATGTCTTTAGAAATTCTTTTATTTCTTCGTTTCATTTACCTAAGATGTATATGAATACTGCAACTTGATGGAATGAGATAACAGAACGTCCACAATCACCTAGGGTGTATACTCGTACCACTTACGTTACAAGCTCAAAACTCCCACGCGTTACAAGCTCAAAGCTCCCATACGTTACAAGCTCAAAGCTCCCACGCGTTACAAGCTCAAAGCTCCCACGCGTTACAAGCTCAAAACTCCCACGCGTTACAAGCTCAAAGCTCCCACGCGTTACAAGCTCAAAGCTCCCACGCGTTACAAGCTCAAAGCTCCCACGCGTTACAAGCTCAAAACTCCCACGCGTTACAAGCTCAAAGCTCCCACGCGTTACAAGCTCAAAGCTCCCACGCGTTACAAGCTCAAAGCTCCCACTCGTTACAAGCTCAAAGCTCCCACACGTTACAAGCTCAAAACTCCCACGCGTTACAAGCTCAAAGCTCCCATACGTTACAAGCTCAAAACTCCCACACGTTACAAGCTCAAAGCTCCCACACGTTACAAGCTCAAATCTCCCGCACATTAAAAGCACAAAACTCCCACACGTTACAAGCTCAAAGCTCCCACACGTTACAAGCTCAAAGCTCCCACACGTTACAAGCTCAAAGTTCCCACACGTTACAAGCTCAAAGCTCCTATATGTTACAAGCTTAAAGCTCCCACACGTTTACAAGTTCAAAGCTCCCACACGTTACAAGCTCAAAGCTCCCATAAGTTACAAACACAAAGGTCCCACACATTACAAGCTCAAAGCTCCCACACGTTACAAGCTCAAAGCTCCCATATCACACAAGCTCAAAGCTCCCACATGTTACAAGCTCAAAGCTCCCATACGTTACAAGCTCAAAGCTCCCATACGTTACAAGCTCAAAACTCCCACAAGTTACAAGCTCAAAGCTCCTATACGTTACAAGCTCAAAGCTCCAACACGTTACAAGCTCAAAGCTCCCATATCTCACATGCTCAAAGCTCCCACACGTTACAAGCTCAAAGCTCCCATACGTTACAAGCTCAAAACTCCCACAAGTTACAAGCTCAAAGCTCCCATACGTTACAAGCTCAAAGCTCCCACACGTTACAAGCTCAAAGCTCCCATATCTCACAAGCTCAAAGCTCCCACATGTTACAAGCTCAAAGCTCCCACACGTTACAAGCTCAAAGCTCCCACACGTTACAACCTCAAAATTCCCACACGTTACAAGCTCAAAGCTCCCACACGTTACAAGCTCAAAATTCACACACTTTACAAGCTCAAAGCTTCCACACGTTACAAGCTCAAAGCTCCCACACGTTACAAGTTCAAAGCTCCCACACGTTACAAGCTCAAAGCTCCCACACGTTACAAGCTCAAAGCTCCCATATCTCACAAGCTCAAAGCTCCCACACGTTACAAGCTCAAAGCTCCCATATCTCCAAGCAAAGCTCCCACATGTTACAAGCTCAAAGCTCCCACACGTTACAAGCTCAAAGCTCCCACACGTTACAAGCTCAAAGCTCCCACACGTTACAAGCTCAAAGCTCCCACACGTTACAAGCTCAAAGCTCCCACACGTTGCAAGCTCAAAGCTCCCATATCTCACAAGATCAAAGCTCCCACACGTTACAAGCTCAAAGCTCCCATATCTCACAAGCTCAAAGCTCCCACATGTTACAAGCTCAAAGCTCCCACACGTTACAAGCTCAAAACTCCAACTCATTACAATCTCAAGGCTCCCACACGTTACAAGCTCAAAGGTCCCTCACGTTACAAGCTCAAAGCTCCCATGGGTTACAAGCTCTAAGCTCCCTTAGGTGACAAGCTCAAAGCTCCCACACGTTACAAGCTCAAAGCTCCCACACGTTACAAGCTCAAAGATCCCACACGTTACAAGTTCAAAGCTCCCATATGTTACATGCTCAAAGCTCTCCCATACATTACAAGCTCAAAGCTCCCATACGTTACAAGCTCAAAGCTCTAACACATTGCAAGCTCAAAGCTCCCATACATTACAAGCTCAAAGCTCCCATACGTTACAAGCTCAAAGCTCTAACACATTACAAGCTCAAAGCTCCTATACGCTACAAGCTCAAAGCTCTAATACATTACACATTACAAGCTCAAAGCTCCCACACGTTACAACCTCAAAGCTTTAACGTGAAGCTGTGATTTGTAGTCAAGAACGACAAAAGTTTAAAAGTTGCTAGATACCTGATGTTTAATTCTCTTTAATTGTCAATTACATATTATCTTGAAAGATTTACGCTATGTGGACTGTCAAGTAATATTATTATGCAGGTCTAAAGTATTAATTAAAATTCAAGTGAGACGAGATAAGAATGTTTTTTAACAAAGTCTATATGTTTGCAAGTCATCAGCGGAAATTCCGCACAAACGCCATATTTGAAGAACGTAATTTTAGTCATGTTTTTCTTCGTAAGCAAAGCCAAATGACCTTTATTGGGAAATTCCTTAAGACGTAAAACTCGAAAGTAAAATAGAAATGCTTCTGCCTCACAGATAGCATATACTTTTTTAATTCTTCATCTCGTTTTATAATTCTGTGGATGTTTTGATAAAAATAGAATTCGGTTTGATATGATTAAGAAAATATATCGATGTTTACGTATAAAAAATCGGTGATATATTAAGCCTCTTTTATAAACGGATTTTTTTCTAGGAGTCACCATGAATAAAATCATTGGTCGATATTTTTACTAATACTAGACGTGCCGTTGGATATACGTCTATACGAATGTTAGATTTTTTTTTTTTTTTTGATTTGATGACGGAAATAAGAATACACATAGTTAAGTGATCTTACACTGATAGAGGAAATAGAATAAACGAATTATTCAATAGGACGCCAGATACTTATATTTCCTTTTTATGAAGAAATATAGTGTTAATAAGAATATGATAAACACACCTGTAACAGCAAACTGGTTGCTGATGCTGTATCTAGAATATTTACAGTACACATACACGACGAAACGTATACAAAGTATTAACATAAACTAATAGTAAATTTAGCATGGTTGGTAAAATCCGTCTATGTTAAATAACTGCAGTTGTAAGCTTTAGAAATATTTGTAACTAGACAAGAGGATGTTGCCAGTATAACTCCAAAATTGAACACTGAACACAATCATTAACTAGTGCGGATGCGCCAGTTAGGTAATGACTGAGAAACAGAGAATGCAACTAACTTTATTTGGACGGAGCATGAGTATATATACAACCTGTTCCAGTCAAGAACGGCACAAAAATTCAAGCTCAATGAATCAAGAACATACAGGCATAAACAGGTTATCAGTGCGATGGGAGAGGGCAAATAATAATAATAATAATAATAATAATAATAATAATAATAATAATAATAATAATAATAATAATAATAATAATAATACCGTAGTTGTACTAGTGTGTACACGTGCGGTACAACCCAACTAAGAAAACTGTAGTGAAAAGCACGGCACACTGGATTTGACTATTCACCGATAAGAAGTTATCCCTTAAAAATGAAAAGAGAATTCTGGAGAAGAAATATGGAAGTTCAGGTAAAATATATTTCCTGTGACACAGGATGAATGGAATTGTTTGAAAAGGTGGAAAGTGGTTGTGCCTCGTGTCTGGAACATCAAGACAACGTTTCACTCTTACGCTGGTTAAGTGGAACAGCACCCGTGAGGATAAAGGCTCTGCCGTTTTATTTCTTGATATATGCTCAAATATTCCACCAAAACGTTTTAGTGTTATTCTGCTCAAGGTTACATTCACTCCAACATAACTATACAACATTCGTGTGTATGACGTCAAATTGAAAATCGTATTAAAGCGAATTAACACATGAAAATAATAATTAAATTTTTTTTTTTTCATTATTACTCGAACAAAATATGACAGATGAACAAAAATCATGGAATAAAAATATAAACGGCCTGGTTACAAATGGTCGAGTCTCTAAAAGACTTCCACCCTTTTCCAGGCGAGATTTTGCTCGACCTCGCTTTCAGTGACACGTCTCTCGCCTTTCGAATCAATGAATGGAGATGCGCCAAAAACGAAACTATTTCATGCAAAGCCCAACTGCCAGTAAGATCAAGGGATAAACTATGTTCAGAGAATTCGCTCTCATAACATTTCAGCCAGTGCGTAGTCAAGGGAATTTGTGGTGGGAGAATAAGCTTAGGTTTTATGGTAGCAACAAACTCACAAAGCGACAACATACTCAAAGGCAGCGTGAAAAATGTTACCTTCACGAAAGAGGTTGCAGGTTTAGGTGGAGGTCATATTCAATAGTCCTGTCGCCTTGCAGTTGCAAATCATTGGTGACCAAGTTGTGGAATGATCTTCCTAATCGGATAGTTGAATCGGTAGAACTTAAAAAGTTCAAACTTTCAGCAAATGCAATCATGGTTTCGGCGAGGGCAATTTACAATTTTGCATTTCACTTCTTTGCACTCATTTTCCCATTTCACAAACTCATCATTGCTATTGTAGCAGTGACAAAGTTCAAAGGGAAAAAAGCGAAATGATAAAAATTATACTGTCAGCATTTTTTTTCTCTTTGTACCTTAAAATTGATGCGACATTACACGGACGTGTGGCTAAGTAATTATGCAGTGCCTCAAAATCATCTCCTACGCCTGTTGACGTAAAGGGCCTTTGGTTAGATTTCGCCTGTCGTCTCTGTCTTGAGTTTTTAAATCATTGTTTCTCTATTCATCATCTATTTCACGCTCCATAGTCCTCAGCCATGTAGGCCTAGGTTTTCCTACTCTTCTAGTGCCTTGTGAAGCCCAGTTAAACGGTTGGTGAACTAATCTCTCTTGGGGAGTGCGAAGAGCGCGCCCCAGCCATTTCTATCTACCCCTTACCATGATCTCATCCACATATGGCACTCGAGTTATTCTAACTAGCAGTCGCTTCTTATGTTATAGTTTTTAGGCTTTTTTTTTCGTCCCGGATATACAGTTCTAAATTAACAAGATAAGGGAATTTTAACAACTCATGCCTTTGCCATAGCATAGGCGCACTGAACAGCTTGGCGATATCGTAATTACTTCTTACGAACAAACTAGTTTTTACTTCAGTCTCATTTTAATTTCTCAATTTGACGAGCGTACAAAATTTATCATCAAGAATGAAATATATTTTATATCGTACTCCCATCATAAGATAAATGAAGTATTCCCATTGCTTTATGATTATTAATCTCCTTTTCTTAATAGAAATTCGCTATAAATAAGTATAATCACTTTAGAATTACACCATTTAAAAAAATTACCTTGATGTTAGTTATAATGTGTTCAATAAATAATTTTGAATTTTCTCCAATACAAATCTACATTCATTTGATTTTCCGCGACTTCTAATAAAACATCAGATCTAGGATTGATCCCAAAGAGGGGTACGGGGGAGGCAGTTAACCTCTGGCTTACCCTCAAATCACGTAGAAATCTGTTGGTCACTAAGCAGAAAATTAGCGATCTATAACTAAATTTCTTTTTAATGAGGCGCATTTGCACCGACTCGCAGGGGTGCCCTTTTAGCTCGGAAAAGTTTCCTGCTCTCTGATTGATTAGAATTATCTTGTCCAACCAATCAACGATCAGGAAACTTTTCCGAGCTAAAAGGGCACCCCTGCCTCACTAAAAAGAATTGACTATAGTTGTTCGTTTATTAAATGGTTGGTCGCATCCAGGGAGAAGTACAGGAGTTTGTAATTTCCACCCAAGATAGATTTACTACACACATTTTATATATATAAATATATATGTATATATATATATATATATATATATATATATATATATATATATATGTATATATATATATATATATATATATATATATATATATATATATATATATATATATATATATATATGTATATATATACATACTTACATACACACACACACACACACACACATATATATATATATATATATATATATATATATATATATATATATTAATATATATGCATATATATATTTATATATATGTATATACTGTATATATACGTATATATATATATATATATATATATATATATATATATATATGCATAATTATATATATATATATATATA
>NC_090732.1:37262422-37282422 GCF_036898095.1 Palaemon carinicauda | reverse complement strand
TTTCAAGGGCGTCATATCTATTTAGAAGATGAGTTATCTATTTCCTATCCTCTTTCGATATTCCCATTTTCAATTGCATTAGCTGAGTCTCTACTATGCAGAGCCATACTTGGGCCGGAAAATGTTGCTTTAAGTAGAGCTCATAAGCTTCATTTTAGCATATTCTAAGCTTTTCTTTCGATGTTTTTATATGGCTCAAAATATTCAATTCCTCTTTGTTTTCCAACCCTTTCCATTCCCATTAATTTCCTATTCTTTCCTCTTTCATTTGCGTATTTTTTTAACAGTTCGTCCTGCTATCAAATTACCTATCCAGAGTTGCACTTTATTCAAGCATTTTACTAGCGTTTCTATTTTTTATCTCTGAAACATTGTCTCATTTGTAATCTGATTTCCATCTGTATTCTAAAAAGAAAAACTTTGCAGAAGACTGCAGAATACATAAGTTAATAATATTCTGTATATATCTGCAATTTTACCAGCGAGCAAACATTTTTTAAATGATTGTAAGATAACTAACAACCTTTCTTATTTGTAGTTTTGTTCATTATTTAAACAAATGCAACTTAAGGGGTTCTTGCTTCTCTGATTGAAATAGTTATCTGTAACCAAAAGCAAATATGCATTAACTAACTTCCATAAGCTTATACGGGGTAATTCCGTTCCTTTTTCATTCATCACTCGTTACATTTATTATTCTAACCAGTTTATTACTGCTAGAATGAATATTATATAGAAGTAAAAATGATGAAAAGGTACCGCCCAGTAAAGAGGATTGGTAGATTAGATAAGACCAAGTCAGTGTGATCTTTATCATCTCATATCTGCAAGCGAAATGAAATAAGCCGAAAAGGCTCTTATCTTGCAAATCAGTCTTGTCCAGAATAAAGCGCCAAGGCATATTTGGAAAATGAGGGAATGTAGGAAAATAAGCCCTTGGAGGGTAAAGCTTTGGAAATCAACATAATTTTTACCTAAAGATTCAGTTGAGAAATTATATTTTTTAAATAAAGATAATTTGGAAAACCCTTATGCGTGGAAGTTAGGTAGTAATACGCAGTTTAAATATATATCTTTTTGTAAATTTGAGTTTATGTATATACTTTTTTTTTTAATACGGCATTGCCAAACACCAAAGCTTCAACCCTCAAAAAAGAGAGTTGCTGGTTCAAGGTTAAATATCATCAATGTATGTTCAACCTGCATTTATATAGGTATTAATTTGTTGCATAAATGTAGAGAAATCGTGTTTGTAATAGAAGACCTACTATGCAAGATACAAATTAAAAATGCAAATAATACCTTCTAGTTTGAAAAGAATGAAAAGTAATAAAAAACTTTAATACTGTTTAGTTTCCTGAAATGTATAATGTTTTGATATTTAGATAATGAATTATATTGCATGTTTTAACAAATAATTTATAGACATAATATTATATTGCACCCAAAATAGGGTAAATTAATACATTTAACACCAAGAAAACATTAATTTTACACTAGACAAAGCAGAGGGTAAAAATCGTTGGTAACAAATGAAATCTTTAAAGATTATCAACTCGTGGCTCCCACACACACACACACACACACACACACACACACACACACACACACACACACACACACATACACACACACACACAAACATCTGCCATTCTGATGCATCTCGATCACACTATTTCACCAGAAACCTTCAGGAACCATTCACGACTTCTTTCTCCATCTTCACCCATCAGTGCTGTAATGAAAAGGAAATGTGTGTCAGAGCAAACCCCTTTTTTTTCATCTTCATCTCTTTATGTTTTCATCATTGAAATCAAATGACACCCTGTCTTCCCTTTCTTTTCTCCCTCTGCAGGGGAAGGGCTACGGCTACTCCCCTCCCTCGGCGGTGTTCGATGATGACCCAGGCATCATGTCGGAGGCGGAGACGTCGTCCACCGGGTTTCGGAGAGGAGGCAAGCAGAGGTCCTCGCTCCCCCTCTCACGACAGTCCTCCTCCAAAACAATCGATAGTCGTCATTTCGGTAAGTACATCTCCATTCTTTTTATATTGGTTTTGTCGTTGTACCAAATGGTCGTTTAGCTTATAAGGTATTTCAATGCATGTTTATGCTTATGCACGTACTTAAAACCTGTTGCAAGTGTTTGTTTGTATGTTCAAATGTTATAAAATATTTCAGAGACAAGGAAACATCCATTCATATATGTATTCATGTAATATCTAACATTCAGATGTTTTCCCTAAATGCCGGTAACAACCCCCTCTCCCCCCCCAAAAAAAAAAAAAAAAAACACACACACACACACACACACACACCAGGTAACTGCCACATTCATACTTCTTCTTTCCCACCGTTATCCTTAAATTAAAGGGTCGGTTGCCTCTAATTACATCATGCATGGTTTATAATTTGGCAGAGGGTTTTTACGATTACATGCTTTTGCAGTCATCAACCAGTTATTAGCATGCGCCTAACCTTTGACCAAATAGTCCAACTTTAAGACAGTTTTTACATTAGCTGCTAAATCTTGGATGAGCCCCTCATAAAAAAATCCACTATATTGCCCCCACCCCCCACACATTACGCCATCCCTCTCTGTATCTATTCTGCACATTAGGGCCCTTTTCTTATCAATACCTCTCTGGACAGCTTTTCAACTGTGTATAAGTCTTCTTTTCCTTTTTTGTACAAACACTTCTGAATTATTCATTCATCATCAAGATATCATGCCTCCTTTTTTTTTCTTTTTAACTCGAATAACTGCTGCGTTTTATGCCATATCCTAATTTCATTCGCCAACTAGAGTAATAGACTCAGTTTCCATCATTAATGCTTTTTGAGTTTTTTTTTTATACATGACGCTTATAATTTGCTGTTCAATTATTCCTCAATTATTTAGCCATATATCATAAAGAACCTTTAGACATTTCATTTGATTCTATGTTATTATTCTGCTGTAGACAAATTGTTTAATTCTTTAATCTACTTATCTTCAAAGTAGTGAGTAAATTTTCAGGGAAATTCACAAGGCAAGTTATTACTAATTTACAATAGGGTTAAGATGAAATGAAATCATTTAGACTAATTTCTTTTAAACAGGGTTTCCCATGAATAAAAGTCATTATCTGTTCAAGTTCGTTTTTTGTACTTGCTTAGATAAATTTTGTAATATGCTATTTGATGTATCCTGGATTGGATTGAATCAAATTCAGAATGTCATTTGACTATTTAGAAACTAAGTATTAAGTAACATATAACACTGAAGCAATTGTATTTTTATGAAAGGACGGAAAAACTTTAATATACTTCCAAAAGTGAGATTATTATTATTATTATTATTATTATTATTATTATTATTATTATTATTATTATTATTATTATTATTATTCAAGCTAGAGCCCCGACTGTAAAAGCAGAATGCTGCAAGAGCATGGGCTCCCACAGGTGAAGCAACCCAGTGCTTAAAGGAAATAGAGAAGTGACAAATAAACTATACAGAATAAAGCATAAAGAAATTATAAAAGCATATTATGACCAGTAACAAACGTCAAGTAGATAGGGCATATGTGATACGAGACTCAAGGAATCCTGTTTTTTTAGAAAACTGTATGCAACAATTTTGAGCTTCTGAAGTTCTAACGATCAAATTATCAGATTATGAAGATCATTCCACAATCCCAGATGGAATATACTTCAAGAGTATTGTATAGTACATAGTCTTATTATGGAGAAGACAGCACTAGGAAAGTATGAATGCAAATTATGAAAAATGTTATGTATCAATGCAACATACACAAAGTATTAACGGATTTATGGTGCTATGTATTATTTTCTAGATCATGAACAGGCAGTACTTTTTGTCCAACAAATTAAGTTTAGAATCAGTGGCTGAAGATCAGACGTGTGATCAGTATGCAAATATAGCTAATGAAAAGATTGAAACATTTCCTCAGGAAAGAAATAATCACTAAAAATCTTGAAAATATATCTCTATATGCCATTTTCACGCAATTAGATAAAACAGACTGGATGTTTCTCAAAAGTAAATATCCAATTATGAGTCACACCTAAATTTTATTTGGATACAATTAAAGAGACATTTTAAGTGATAATCTTTGGATGTCCAAGAACCACTGACCGTGACTTACGGTACTTTAAATCACACTGAGTTTTGTTAAGGCTCAAGTTCATCTCCGTAATTTGTAGCATTAACTAATTTCAAATGGATCTCTATTAAGGGATTTAGCAACTACAGATCTACATCCAGGAGATAAAATTAATGCAGCCAGAGTAGCATCATCGGCATATGCAACAAACTTGCTTTTCGGGTCAAATCTAACATTACTCATATGTAATATGAAAAAGATAATGGCCATGAACACTACCCTGAGCAACATCAGATATTGCATTCTATAGACACTTAGGCGCTCACCAACATTTCTCATCCATTACTCAAGAATTCAATGACGATGCTAATAAAAGACAAACCTACTATCATCTATTCAGTTTGAAAACAAGGGACTCTCGAGCTTTGTACAATGAACCTTAAAGGTTTAAAGGCCACTCATGAATGGCAGAGGCAAGAGACAGTGACAATGCCTTACAGACTGACCATGCATACACATATGACCAGCGCCCAAGCCCCTCTCCACCCAAGCTAGGACCAAGGAGGGCCTGGCAATGGCTGCTGATGACTCAGCAGATAGTCCTATAGGCTCCCCCAAGCCCTCCATCCTCAGCTCATAAGGATGGTGAGGTTGCAGCGATAAAAGGAACTAACGAGTTTGAGCGGGACTCGAACCTCAGTCTGGCGTTCACCAGTCAGGGACGTTACCACATCGGCCACTAAATTGATCTGATTCTATTGCTCTTCGATGAAATCATCCTGCAATTACTCCCCAAACGATTTTACTGAAAGTAGGCCTGGCTTTAAGTTTTTAAAGACTCGAGACGTGTAAAATCCTTGTTTATTTAGAGACAAACTTGGTTTATGAATTTTATTAGTCTTGACCCTTGCTTATAAGTTTCTTTGTAAGGATGTGTTGCCTGCCTTACCTCTGACATTATGATTTTGCCATTTTATCTTTTTTTTTATAAGGTCAGGTGACGTAGAATATCTTACAAGTCTTATCCAAAAAACACTAGTGATATAATCTGTACTTATCATCTATTTCCTTTTACATTATCACATACTTGTTTATTATTGTAAAAGGAAAAGTAAATGATCCGCACCTCTTCAGTGAATAGTAAAAACTTGTTTTATTCCTTTGCTAGTTCAAAGCAACTGAGTGACTAATTCTAAACTTTATGTTCAAAGTTAACTCAACGTTATATTTCCTTTAGCTTCATAATCATGTGTCTTTTGTGTATAAGTTCATTGGTTAATGTACTTATCCTTAGAAACCATCACAAACTACTGAAATATTTGAACCTTTGAACTGATAAATACAGATAGCAATTATTAACTTCAAGTTTTTGTTGTTAAACTTTATCTAGTATTCTCAAATATAATACATGGTAATCAGAAACGCCAAATTTTTACTCTTTTTTTTTCTGGCAGAGTAAAAGTAATATTTCTATTTCTCATTAAATCTCCTTTGGCGTACATTTTTCTATCTTGTGGAAAGAAAACCAATTAGTGAGAGAGATTTATGTAAATAAATCTCTTGGCTGCCTTTATATCAGCCTTTGATATGATATTAGGAAAATCTAGAGTAGATAAAAATTTCAAAAGGCTGGGAAACGGACTTAGATATCAATAAGTGGAAGCGCATTTTATAGTGAAGTAATCTTAAAGTACTTATATTTAGAAATGATACCATAATTCTAGTAAACCTAGATATTATTAGAAGAAAGATTATAATTGACAAGCAATAATTTTTATATGTATACGTATATACTTTCTACCAGTCAAGAGTGGAGCGTTGCTTAAGATAATGAAAATGTGCACGTGTTTCATATAACTTTGTCTTCATTTTAGCTTTTACCTAAATATCATTATCTCAAGGAGCCTTCATGATGGATAATTCAATTTAATTGCTTCGTGTCAAAAAAGGGTTAAAATCTATCAGTCTGATCTTTCCTAAAGCCCTGTAAATAAGTAAGCACCACCTGAGCCGGAAAGACAATGCTTGGAGATTCTAATATCACATTAGGTGGAATTACTTTGGGACCTTCGAATGAGTCAACATTAAAGGCAGAGCTACATTCAGCCAAGATAAATGATGATGAAAAACAAACAAACAATTGATTAGCAGGATATCGCCAAATCATAACCAAAACAAAGATAAATACTTAACTTATGGAAGCACTCATGTGATAGGTATTATATATATATATATATATATATATATATATATATATATATATATATATATATATATATATATATATATATATATATATATATATATATAATATATATATATATATATATATATATATATATATATATATATAAATATATATACATATATATATATATATATATATATATATATATATATATATATATATGCTTGTGTGTATATATATCCACACACATGATATATATGCTTGTCTGTGGGGAGAGAGAGAGAGAGAGAGAGAGAGAGAGAGAGAGAGAGAGAGAGAGAGAGAGAGAGAGAGAAGGGGGGGGCGGTTAAGACTTTAAAAGAAATTATCAATATACTCGAAAAGGAGAAAAAAACACTCGAGACTCCAAGAAGTCTTTTGACTGATTATAATCAATAAAAAGTGTAAAAATGTAAGGATTCGATATTCTTTTTAAAAGATAAATAGTCAAGAGATTTCTTGAATTCTTCACGCCTACTTTTGCTCTATTTCTCTTTAATAACCACGAGAACAATTATCCTAATTTTAATTACCATTATTTTCATCATCATTAGTACTAGTGAACTCGGTGAAAAGTTACCACCAGCTTCATGAATTTATGATTGCTACCTCTTTTTGAATAACTTGAGGAAATTCAAGCGGAGAAATATATGGACTGATACTGAAGAAAACTTGTATTGGACAGACCAATGGAAATTTCGTTGAGAGATATTTATAATACGTGGACATATATGCGCATACAAGAACACAGGCACACGTGCACCGCACACACACACACACACACACACACACACACACACATATATATATATATATATATATATATACAGTATATATACATATATAAATATACAATATATATATATATATATATATATATATATATATATATATATATATATATATATATATATATATATATATATATCATCATCATCATCTTCAGCATCTTCTTTCTACGCCTATTGATGCAAAGGGCCTCAGTTACATTTCGCCAGTCATCTCTATCTTGAGCTTTTAAATCAATACTTCTCCAATCGTCCTCTCCTTTTTCACGATTCATAATCCTTAACCATGTAGGTCTGGGTCTTCCAACTCTTCTAGTGCCTGGAGGAGCCCAGTTTAAAGATTGGTGAACTATTCTCTCTTGGGGAGTGCGTAGAGCATGACTAAACCATCTCCAGCTGCCCCTCAATATGATCTTATCCACATATGGCACTATTAATCTCTCATGTAGTTTCATTTCTAATCCTGTCCTGCCATTTAACTCCCAATATTCTTCTCAGTGCTTTGTTCTCAAATCTACAAAATCTGTTGGATATTATTTCATTGTCATACCATGACTCATGTTCATACAGTAACACCTATCTCGATAAACTGATATATAGAATGATTTTTATGTGTAATTTCAGGCGATTTGATATCCAAATTTTATTTAACCTAGCCATTGTCTAATTTTCTTTTTTCAATCTTTCATTGAACTCCAATTTTAAAGACCTTGTATTAGAGATCATAGTTCCTAAATATTTCAATGATTCTACCTCATCAATCCTTTCTCCCTCCAATGATATTTTATCTTCCATTGCACATTCCTTTCTCATCATCTCTGTCTTTCTTCTACTTATCTTGAGCCCAACCTCCTGAGATATTTCATGCAATCTCGTAAGCAAGCATTGCAAATCCTGTGGTGTTCTGCTAATAAGGATAGCGTCATCAGCATTCTCTAGGTCAGGTAATTTGCTATAACCAATCCAGTCCAATCCTTCTTCACCATCTCCAAATGTTCTATGCATTACAAAATCCATGAGGGGGATAAACAACATAGGTGACAATACATTCCCTTGGAGTATTCCATTTTTCACTGGAAATTCATTTGATAGGATTCCACTGACATTAACTTTACACTTACTATGCTCAAGAGCAGACTTAATCAAATTTACATGATTAAGAGGAACTCCATAGTAACGCAGGGGTCTCCACAAAATTGGCCAGTGCACACTATCAAAAGCAGTTTCATAGTTCACAAATGCCATCTAGAGTGGATTCCTATATTCTACACATGGCTGTACAACATGTCTTAAAATGGATATTTGGTCAGTACAACTTCTACCTTTTCTAAATTCTGCTGGTACATCTCTCAGCTTTTCATCAATCTTTCTCTGTAGCCTCTGTAGAATAAGCATGCTATATTTTCATGACAACTGACGTAAGTGTGATTCCTCTGTAATTATTGCAATCAGTCAAATCTATATATACACGTGTGTGTGTGTGTCTGTCTCAGTCTGTCGATTTGCTTAAATTTTTACATGTTTACGAACTAACGTGTAGGAATTAGATTTTTTATGAGAATATATCCGACGGTCTTAGTAAAAGAAACGAAAGTATGTCAATGAAGGTGGTAGTTGGGAAAGAAACAAATAAAGCACCGAAAAGATTAACGAGTTTATGGGCAAGTTGCAATATTCAGGTATTGGGTCATTGAATTACCAAAGAGGCATAGAGTGTCCGGGGTTATGAAAGTTGTGTGTGTATGTGTGTGAGTGTTTGTGTGTGTGTGTGTGTGTATGTATGTTTATACGAGCACATGGTACATATTGATTATTTGTATTCTCGAAGTGATTCAGACTTTCTTTTTTTTTACAGGGGAAAGGTTTCTTTGTACTTCTATAGTAATGATTTTCATTTCCTGTTACGTATTCACAAAGAGGCATTCTTTGGTTCTCATTCCCGTGACTATTAGACAAAGCATTTTCATATCTGTCTCGTTTGGGTATTTCAGTGTAAGACCAGTATTACGTATCGAAGATGGTTTATTCTTATTCTTATCTCTATCTCTTCCAACATTTTTCATATTTCCGTTATGAGAGAGAGAGAGAGAGAGAGAGAGAGAGAGAGAGAGAGAGAGAGAGAGAGAGAGAGAGAGAGAGAGAGACGTATGTGTGGGTCTGCCTTTGTCTGTCGGTTTGCGTAAATATATGTACATGTATACAAACTAACATGTAAGAATTAGATTTTTTATGAGAATATATCCGACGGTCTTGGTAAAAGGAACGTAAGGATGTCAATGAAAGTGATAGTTTGGAAAAAAGCAAATAAAGCATCGAAGAGATTAACAAGTTATGGGAAAGTTGCAATATTCAGGTATTGGGTCATTTAATTACCATAGAGGCATGGAGTGTCCGGGGTTATGAAAGGTGTGTGTTTATGTGTGTGTGTGTGTGTGTGTCCATACGAGCCCATGTTACAAATTGATTATTGGAATACTCGAAGTGATTCAGGCTAGCTTGGTTTCAGGGGAAATGTTTCTTTGTACTTCTAAAGTGATGCTTTTCATTTCTGTTTCCATTTCCTGTTTCGTATTCACAAAGAGGCATTCTTTGGTTCTCATTCCTTTGACTATTAGACCAAGCATTTTCAGATCTGTCTCGTTTGGGTATTTCAGTGGACAAAACCAGTGTCACGTATTAAAGATGAAAATTCTTATTTTTATCTCTCTCTGTCTCTGCCAACAGTTTTCATGTTTCTGCTATGAGAGAGAGAGAGAGAGAGAGAGAGAGAGAGAGAGAGAGAGAGAGAGAGAGAGAGAGAGAGAGAGATTTTGTAGTAGCAGCACCGCATATACGATTCATTTCCTTCACTCTGGGTTGAACCCTTTAAAACTTTGAACATATGAGATATTTTGAAATCAATGTATTTGTTTTGAAAGAAGTATCATCTGTATCAAGTTTGACATTTTCATCGTTTTAGTGAGCAAGGCAGTATGTAATTATTTTTCTACTTTGAATGACTTCACTTAAATTTGTAATATTTACCAAACTAGATTTTTTTTTTTTTCTATAAACCATTCATTAAAAGGTTTAAAAAGTACTTATTTCTGAATTCCTCTTAAGGGATATCATTTACTAAATTTAGCATCAATTGTACTTTGAGAAATCATAAGGATTTTTAGTTTTACATTATGGAAATCATTAAAATACCGCTATGGATATAAAAAGGGACATCCAATACAGCATTCCAAATTTTAAATTTCTTCTTTACTTGATTCGATTTCATCTCGTAGCTAGGAGTACTTATTGTGTATTGCTAAACTAAATTCGTCAATTTTTTCTCCTAATACAGGAGTGATATTTTATTTCTTCATTTCTCTTTCATTCCTTATATTTAGACAAATTTCACTTTTTACCATCTATGGTTGATTGATTTTAATTCGTCTAAACTTGTTACGTCTTTACATCTTTAAGTAAATTAACTTTTTCATTGAGAATAAAATCTATTTCCTCTCTCTCTCTCTCTCTCTCTCTCTCTCTCTCTCTCTCTCTCTCTCTCTCTCTCTCTCTCTCTCTCTCTCTCTCTCTCTATATTGTATGTATATATATATATATGTATATATATATATATATATATATATATATATATATATATATATATATATATATATATATATGTATAATTGTGTGTGTACACTTACACATAAATATGTATACACAAACTTATACATACATACATAATATTTAATTACAGAAAATTTAAAGTTTGGTGTATGATGATGGCGTAATCGTAAAAATGGGACTGTAAATGTAATTATGACAAATGAGTTGCATTCAAAGGAAGAGAGAAGAACGTACAAGTAAACAAAGGGGATGGGTGAACTGTTGGGCTAGAGTTAAACAAACAAAAATGTAAAGTGCCGATGCTGAGTTATCATAATTACATGATGGGATTGTTCCGATAGCAAGAGTGTAGAAAGAGCGTAGGAAGTTCAAAGAAATAGTAGGTGGAGAAACGAGTTAATAAACAGGTTGATGAGGAGCAAGAGCATAGGTTATTGGAGGTACAGTTGCAGTGTGGAAGAGAAGTTTCCGGTCAGTCATATAAGAGGGTGAATATTTAGGCAAGAATTAACCGAGAGGGGAAGACATTGCGAGTAATGCAGTTGTATGGAAGAGGTAAATAAGGCCATTAGGGAGAATAAACAACGGTTTTAAACAGCTATACGTGCAGGGAGAATCATTAAATGCGTCTCAAAGTAAGTCTTTCGAAAGGAGTGGTACTATGTCATGTGAATCAAGTTCTGGGTTGGCTGAATGATTATTCTTGTCTATGCTATGGAAGTTTTAAAGCACTGGAGCTTCATCCACAATTCAGAGGATAAAGAAAATAGTTCAGCAGTGACTATTTCGTATCCCCGTATGTAATATAGAAGAAATACTATCATAAATGACCCCCAAAATAGGAAAATACTGTAAATTTGATTGGGTTTGCTTGGTTACTGAGAGAGAGCTATTATAATACAAAAGAATGGAATGTCAACAGCTAGATTCTGGTGTATAATGGCAATGCCGTAACTGAGTGACTAGAAAGTGTGAGTATGATTTATCTAAATTAGGGTAAGGTTCAAGTGGAATAGAGCAGAGTAAATAATTGGTTGGATGAAGAGATGTCATTGAGATTTACTATAAGCGAAATGAGATGTAATGACAGGGTGGCAATTTAGAAATATAGAAAACGTATTGTGAGGTATTCACCAGATGAAGAGAAAAGGGTTAACAGGGTACTGAGAATTGTACTTATAATTACCTCCACCAACGATGCTGGAAGGTGATGTTTTCGCCCCTGTTTGTATGTTTGTTCGTGAATAGCTTCCTGGCCACAAATTTAACCGTAAGGTACTGGAACTTGCAGGGATTAACTGTTATGTAAAAAGCTGGATATGATTAAATTTTGGAAGGTCAAGGTCACAGTTAAGCAAAATGTCCATTTCACGTAAACAGCCATAAGTTTGGACATCGTTGTCATAAACACTTCAAACTTGGTTTATATTGGAGTGTATGGAAATTCACGCCAATTAATACATGTAATATTAGATCTGAATATCATATAAACACTTGACTTGAATCAAAAGTCAAGGTCAAGGTCGAGAAATAAGGTACCACGGAGGGGGTCTGCGCTCAACTGAGTGCCCCTCTAGTTTGAAATGTAATTGATGGGTACAAAAGTGTTGAATAGATGAAGGAAAGTGCATAAAAATAGGTGAATTGAGGCAAGTAGTGGGAGGCGCATACAGGTGATGAACCTTGTGTATAGGTTATTATTATTAAAAGGATGGACATTTATCAGGTCAATTAATTAAACTTAAACTTAACTCTTACAGCTAGCACGAATAAGTAATAAAATCAGGAGAATGTATATATATATATATATATATATATATATATATATATATATATATATATATATATATATATATATGTATATATATATATATATATATATATATTATATATATATATATGTTATATATATAATGTATATATATATATATGTATATATATCTATATTGATATAAAAAAATAGTTAGAAATTAAATATCTATTTATCATAAATAGATATTTAAATTTTATCGATTAGAAACACTTTAAAACAGAAAAATACCAGGAATCAGATAAATTCTCAGATAAAGTTTTCTGACCAAAACATGAATCTCTGTTGAAAAAAATATATACATGTTGGGTGGATAAGATAGTGTTACATTACACTCACTGCATATGATGACTATTTCTTGAGGAGCGAACATAAAAAATCCATGGGGCAGTCGTATAAGTCGCGAAGCACCAGTTGGAGTGTTAGCTCTGCATAGAGTTATCCTTGACTCAGTGATGATAGGGTGGTGGTTTAAACTGATTGATGAGTAAATCTATTAATCTGTCTAGCTATATATATATTTTTTCTTCTGCCAAATGCCTTGGAGCTAGTGATATTCTTCCTATGATCTCCTATCATTTGCAGTTCGTGTGATTGGTCTTGGTTTTAGTGCTGCTTTCCACTGTGTTAATCAAGAAGATCTTGTTTTGGTAATCAAGTAGATAAGAGTTGGTGAGGCATTACTTAATATTATTATAAATTTCTTGAACTATATATTGACAAGGGTAGTTTTTGATGGACATCATGGTAACTACAGGGATGTATCATCTATTTTTTTTCAGGGTAGTCCTCTTTGCTCCTTGCTCATGTGTTTTTCCCTTGCAACCAAGCTCATTGCTTAAGAAAATTATGTTTTTTCTCTTTTCATCAATCTTTTCTCCCGATTTTACATCTGTGGGGATTGAGTGCCTTAACAGTGATCTAGAAAAAATGAGGGCACAGTACAAATTGTTGGGGATGAAGTTCAACCCTAACAAAACCCAAAGTATAATTGTGAGTAGGTCACAAATATTTAATCCTCCCTACCTGCAGCCTTTCATTACCAGCGCTTCTTTGATAACATTCAGCTCATTTTAAGATATGTGTGTGACTCTTGATTGGAAATCACTTTAGAGAAACAAATTTATATCTGGTCAGACTCTTCAATTGCAGAGAAAAATAGTATAATGGAAAAGTTTTTCAAGGTTATGGAGTCTTTCCCATTCTGAAGGAATCTTTAAATTAATTTACGCTGTCATATTGTTAAATATTGTTTTCCTGCCCGGTATTCAGGAGCTGACTCTCGTTCTTAACTTATTGGGCAAAAACTTGATGTCCATTAAATTCCTTATCCCTGATTTTTATATTATTCTCTGCCACCATCATTCAGTTAGCTCTTTCTGCATTATATAAAGTTTTTATAATTCTGACTGTCTTTTGTAGTCAGATCTTCCAAGACTGTACCAACCATTATGTAACGCTAGTTATGCAGTTAATTTTGAGCCTTTCATAAGGTTCAATACTAGACAGTCGACTAGAAGTTTCTTCCCGCTTGCAACCAAATTGTTAATTACAACAATCTTTCCAAATACTGCAACTTCAAAAGCTCAAATTTGGTACAAATTTTTTCTATTGAGCATGATAACACTTGCATTTGTTTATGGTCTTAATGCGCCAGTCCACGCCCGGAAACTTCCTTAGTGTGTTGATCCATTGTCTTCTTTTCCTTCCTCTGCTTTTTTAATCTCTTGAGACCCATTCTGTTCTTAATGTTCCTTTGTTTTCTCTCATTCTCATTATATGTCCTACCCATGTCAATTTCTTTTTCTTACAAGTAGTTAGAATTTCCTCTACTTTAGTTTGCTCTTGTATCCCTGGCGCTTTTTTTTTCTGTCTCTTAGTGTTATTCCCATCCTTGTTCTTTCCATAGCTCGTTGAGTTGTAACTAGCTTATGTTCTAAGGCTTTAGAAGGCTCCAAGCTTCTTATGCATAATTTAATACTGGTAGGACCATGCCATTGAATATTTTTCTTTTTAGAGAAAGTGTCATCTTAATTTTCATAATCTCATTTTATTTACCAAATATTCTCCATCCCATGTTTGTCCTTCTTTTAATATCGGGCTCGCGTCCTGGGGAAACACTTACTGTCTGTCCCATGAACGTATATCCATTAACACTCTTTAGAAGCTCCTCCATAACTTTTATTTGTTGTCTCTTTTCATTTTCATTTAACATTATCTTAGTGTTACTCATATATATATATATATATATATATATATATATATATATATATATATATATATATATATATATATATATATATATATATATGTACATATATATACATATATATATACATATATATATATATATATATATATATATATATATATATATATATATATATATATATATATATATATATATGTGTGTGTGTGTGTGTGTGTGTGTGTGTGTGTGTGTGTGCGTTCGTGCGTGTGCGTGCTCGCCAGTAAAAATATATTTAGTTTGGTTTTAGACTGGTGAGTGTCATTAAAAAGTTCAAGAATATGATAAAGTCCCTATTAATTTACCTGGGATAAGATGGCTTAAAATTGTTATTGAAAATAACGATAAAACGTAACGTAGGAAGCCCTAGTGATATGGACATAGTTGACACTATACATTGAGTAAAAATACTAGGAAAAATGCTCTGGTTATAAGATGGTATATTAGCGGATGATCAAAAAATAATAGATGGAAAATATCGGGGAACTGTTTTTGCAGCTAAGGTCACAACAGTTGAAGCACGGAATAAAATTTAGGATGAAGAAAGAATAAATAGAATTTAGACTAAGGAAATTTTGTTGAATTGGAGTAAAGTGAAGAACCGGGTGAATAGGTTACGTAGTAGTTAAAGAAGATGACTCCTATCAAATGAGAGAGAAAATGCGAGATCCTTAACTTGGGAGGCAAATAGTGGTTGCTGAAGAGAAGACCTGAATAAATACAGAATCTGATGAAAGACGAGGGAGAGAAAAGATGGAAAGACGAAAAAGGCGGTCCTCTGAAAATATGTTTATATTAGAGAAGGTAATTGGCTGTCAGTCTCTTGGATGTTTAAAGTAACAAAATAATTGAATGGGAGATAAAGAGATATGCCTGTTGTACCTAGATGAGGAACAAGGATAACTGTCATGCTCTACTACCAAAATACTCAGTGACTCTACCAAACCAATCTGCAGCTAATTAGGAGGCAAAAGATATATTTGAAATCTTTTGAAAA
Source organism: Palaemon carinicauda (assembly GCF_036898095.1). NCBI lineage: Eukaryota > Metazoa > Arthropoda > Malacostraca > Decapoda > Palaemonidae > Palaemon > Palaemon carinicauda. The sequence goes on along the minus strand of NC_090732.1, from coordinate 37,266,641 downwards.
TAGAAAAAAATATAGATAAAACCCAAACTATTAAACCAAATGATTAATTGATCGGAAAGAATTGCAACTACTTAAAACACTATCGCGATTGATACTCTGAAAGGAACATCCCGTTTTAATAGACATCATAAAGGTTTTCATTCTCATAAAACTATAAATCTATTAGTTATCATACATACCATATGTATAAGGTATGTAAAAAAAGATCCTTTAATTAATTGTGGATCCAACATTGGGTCTTTCACCTGCCCCAAGGGACGTGAACTTACGACCTTTGGGCAAATGTTCTCTTGGCTATAGCTAAGCTCTTGGGATCAAAGAGATTACATGGTGAATAAAAGACGCGATTAGCTATTGCTATGAGGTTTCCCTATATACACCAATACTGTGATACACTTACACACCCATACACACATACACACACACACACACACACACACATATATATATATATATATATATATATATATATATATATATATATATATATATATATATATATATATATATATATATATATATATATATATATATATATATATATATGTGTGTGTGTGTGTGTGTGTGTGTGTGCGCGCGTGTGCGTGCACACCAGTAAAAAAAAAAATTGGCTTCTGACTGGTGATTCTCAATAAAAAGTTCGAGGAAGTTATGGAAAATAACTATAGAATGTAACGTCGGAAGCCTTATTAAGAATGGACATAGTTGATGACACTATACATTGGGGAAAAATTCTAACAAAAAAGATGTGGTTATAAGATGGTATATCAGCGGATGATCCAAAAATAATAGATTGAAAATATCCGTGAATTGTTTTTTGCAGCTAAGGTCACAACAGTTAAGATACGGAAGAGAATTTAGGATGAAGAAAAAATAAATAACATTTTGGATAAGGAAATGGTGTTGAGTTGGAGTAAAGCGAAGGACTGGGTGAATAGGTTACGTAATAGTTAAAGAAGATGACTCAAATCTAATGAGAAAGAATATGCCAGAGATCCTTAACTTGGGAGGCAAATAGTGGTTGCTGGAGAGAAGACCTGAATAAATACAGAATCTGATGAAAAACGAGGAGAGGAAAGATGGAAAGAGGAAAAGGGCGCTCCTTTGAAAATATGCTTATATTAGAGAAGGTAATTAGCTGTCAGTCTCTAGGATGTTTAGAGTAACAAAATAATTGAATGGGATCTGAAAAGATATGCGTGTGGTACCTATACTCATTTTTTTTTATTCGAGGCAGATTTGCACCGACTCGCAGGGGTGCCCTTTAAGCTCGGAAAAGGTTCCTGATCGCTGATTGGTCAGAATTATCTCGTCCAACCAATCAGCGACCAGGAAACTTTTCCGAGCTAAAAGGGCACCCCTGCGAGTCAGTGTAAATCTACCTCGATAAAAAAAATTGAGTATAGATGATGAACAAGGATAACTATCATGCACTACTACCAAAATATTCAGTGACTATACCGAAATTAATCAGCAGTGAAATAGGAGTCAAAAAGATATCTTTGAAATCTGTTGAAAAAAGATATTAATAAAAACCCAAATTACTAATATATATATATATATATATATATATATATATATATATATATATATATATATATATATATATATATATATATATATATGTATGTATGTATGTATGTAAGAAAGAACAGTATGGTTTCTGACTGGTGATTCTCAATAAAGAGTTCAAGAATATGATAAAATCCCGGGGAATTCAGCTGGAATTAGATTGCTTAAAATAGTTATGGAAAATAACGATAAAATGTAACGTAGAAAGTCCCATTAAGAATGGACATAGTTGGTGACACTATACATTGGGAAAAACATCCTAACAAAAAGCTGTGGTTATAAGTTGGTATCTTAGCGGATGATCCAAGAATAATCGATGAAAAATAACTGGAAATTCTTTTTGCACCTAAGATACAAAAGTCAAGACACGAAAGAGAAGTTAGGATAAGGAAAGAATGAATAAAATTTTGGATAAGGAAATGGTGTTGAATTGGAGTGAAGTGAAGGACTGTGTGTATAGGTTACGTAGTAGTTAAAGGGGATGATTCATATCAAATGAAAAAGAATATGCGAGGAGATCCTTAACTTGGAAGGCAAACAGTGGTTGCTGAAGAGAAGACCTGAATAAATACAGAATCTGATGAAAAACGAGGGAGAAGAAAGATGGAAAGACGAAAAAGGCGCTCTTCTGAAAATATGCTTATATTAGAGAAGGTAATTGGCTGTCAGTCTCTTGGATGTTTAGAGTAACAAAATAATTGAATGGGAGATAAAGAGATTCCAAAATATCCATTGACTCTACCAAACCAATGTACAGCGAAATAGGAGGCAAAGAGATGTATTTGAAATCTTTTGGAAAAAAAAATGTAAATAAAAACCAAACTATTATACCAAATGATTAATTGATCGGAAAGAATTGCAATAACTTAAATATTGATACTCTGGAAGGAACATCCCCTTTTAGTGGACAACATAAATGTTTTCACTCTCATATACCTATAAAACTCTTAATTATCATACATACCATATGGAAAAGCTATTTAAAAAAAGATCCCTTAATTAATTGTGGATCCAACATTGGGTCTTTCACCTGCCCCAAGGGATGTGAACTCACGACCTTTGGGCAAATGCTCTCTTGGCTATAACTAAGCTCTTGGGATCAAAGAGATTACATAGCGAATACAATACGCGATTATATGCTATTGCTATGTGGCTTCCTTATATAAACCAGTACTGTGATATACTTGCACACACACACACACACACACACACACACCACACACACACACACACATATATATATATATATATATATATATATATATATAAATATATATATATATATATGCATATGTGTGTGCGTGCACGCCAGTAAAAAACATTTTGGCTTCTTACTGGCGATTCTCAATAAAAAGATCAAGGAAATTATAAAATCCTCAGGAATTCAGCTGAAATGAGATTGCTTAAAATAGCTATGAAAAATGACGATAAAATGTAACGTAGGAAGCCCTGTTAAGTATGGACATGGTTGATGACACTGTACATTGGGAAAAAAACTCTAACAAAAAAGATGTGGTTATTAGGCGGTATTTCAGCGGATGATCCAAGAATAATAGCTAGAAAATAACAGGGAATTGTTTTTGCAGTTAAAGTTACAGCAGTTAAGACACGAAAGAGAATATAGGATGAAGAAAAAATAGATAAAATTTTGGATAAGGAAATGGTGTCGAATTGGAGTAAAGCGAAGGACTGGGTGAATAGGTTACGTAGTAGTTAAAGAAGATGACTCATACCAAATGAGAGAGAAAATGCGAGGAGATCCTTAACTTGGGAGCAAATAGTGGTTGCTGGAGAGAAGATCTGAATAAATACAGAATCTGATGAATAACAAGGGAGAGGAAAGATGGAAAGAGGAAAAGGCTCTCCTCTGAAAATATGCTTATATTAGAGAAGGTAATTGGCTGTCAGTCTCTTGGATGTTTAGAGTAACAAAATAATTGAATGGGGGCTGAAGAGATATGCCTGTTATACCTAGATGAGGAACAAGGATAACTGTCATTCTCTACTACCAAAATACTCAGTGACTCTACCAAACCAATCTGCAGCTAATTAGGAGGCAAAAAGTTATATTTGAAATCTTTTGAAAAAAAAAAATATAAATAAAAACCAAACTATTAAACCGAATGATTAATTGATCGGAAAGAATTGCAGTAACTTAAATCAGTATCGTGATTGATACTCTGGAAGGAACATCCCCTTTTAGTGGACAACATAACTGTTTTCACTCTCATATACCTATAAAACTCGTAATTATCATACATATCATATGTAAAAGCTATTTAAAAAAATATCCCTTAATTAATTGTGGAACCAGCATTAGGTCTTTCACCTGCCCCAAGGGATGTGAACTTACGACCTAAGGGCAAATGTTCTCTTGGCTATAACTAAGCTCTTGGGATCAAAGAGATTACACAAACGCGATTATATTCTATTCTTATGACGACTTCCCCATTTACACCACTATTGTAATACACACACACACACACACACACACACGCATATATATATATATATATATATATATATATATATATATATATATATATATATATATATATGTATATATATATATCTATATATATATATATACATATCTGTATATAAATATATATATATATATATATATATATATATATATATATATATA
>NC_090732.1:37249922-37254922 GCF_036898095.1 Palaemon carinicauda | reverse complement strand
GTTTGTACTTCTGTATGTGCTTCTGCACAATTGTACAGCAGTAAATCTTTTGCATAAGACTGAAATGTACACCCATTGGTTTGTGCAAGCGCATTTACAAGAGCTGCACCATCCATTATGATAACATCAGCGTTAGGTTCCTTGTCATGGATGTTTGATGACTGCAATTCTAGTAGAGGCAACATTTGTGACTTAGTGCCCTGATTTATCTGCCCATTCAATGCTAGTGATGGTGGGTAATCTAGATTTTCATGTTTAAAGAATTCTTTTATGTCCCACAGTCTGTTCAGTTCTGGCATTATATGAAGAAGTGTGAGAATAGACTACGGTGTTCCTTTATGGTTTATAGTGACTGTTTGCACTTGGACTCTGTAGCAGACATCTTGTAACTGAACAATAGGATTTTGTTATTGAGAACTGGCTCGTAGAATTTTCTGGGTCGTATTGAGTCGCTCAATAAAGTTTGTGAATTGTGCCTGTCCAAGGCTGTAACTTTTCCGTCCATGATTTCATGGTTGTCTATCACAATCAGATCCACCGAATCTTCCTCAAAAGGATTATATATATATATATATATATATATGTATATATATATATATGTATATATATATATATATATACATGTATATATATATATATATATATGTGTGCGTGTATGTATGTATGTATGTATGGTGGGAGAATAGTAAGTGATTGACAATGCCATCTAAAATTGCCTTTTTTTCGAAGAGTAAAGTTGAGAAGGCTGTTGTTGGTGAAGAGGCTAGTAAAATAGTCTTCCTACTTTGACAAATTTCAATGTTGCCAAAGATTGTCTCCACAGAAAGAAGCCAATAGAAGGGATTTTGTTGAGTAATAATTCAGAAACTACTTTCAATTCTAACTTGTAGGATTCTTAAGAAAATGAGAGAGAGAGAGAGAGAGAGAGAGAGAGAGAGAGAGAGAGAGATTTAATTGATAAAACTTCACCAGAAGGTTTTTATATAAGCCTTCGATTTTACAAAGCCAGAAATCCGCATGAAAGTAAAAAAAGAAATGAACCATGGTGTGGAATCAGGAGGAATTTAATCCGGACGGAAACGATAGACCCACCTCTTAAAAGGCGAAGACTATAAGGGCTAAACGAAAATGGAAACGGGGATAGAATTTCACAAGCTGGAGAGAGAGAGAGAGAGAGAGAGAGAGAGAGAGAGAGAGAGATGTGGGTGTGTGGGTGGGGGGAACCAAGACTGTCAGTAAACTTGGCGATCGCGAATTGCTAGTTTCCAAAGAGCGAATGCGGAATGAGGAGGCTTGGCGGTTGCTATGTGGCCAAGGGAGAGGAGGCTCTCTCTCTCTCTCTCTCTCTCTCTCTCTCTCTCTCTCTCTCTCTTTTAGGTGGGAGGAAAAGGGATAATACAATGTTTCAAGAAGTGAGAAAGGTAATCCAAGGAAAAAGTGTTTTTGTGTTTGCATGAGAGAAATTCTATTTTTTAGTGAAAATATCTTAGGATTTAATAGTTTATAAGGAAATGCTGCGAATGTGTATTCGGGAGATAAAGGTTATATTTAATAGGAAAATACTGGGAAATATTTATTCTGCAGCGGTAAGTCATTTTGTAATATTCTGACTCCGGCGTCAGTGACCTTAGATGTCAGGATGTCAGAAAATCTCAAATCAATCAATCAATCAATCTATCAATTTCAGACTCCGACGTTTTGTATTCTGCCTATGATGGATTTTTTTTCGTGATTTGTATTTACTATATAATATACTAAATCTTCTCACTGGCTTTGTGGTGGCTAATTTATTGGAATATAGTCAATGTATTTCTTGGTAAGAGCCATGATAAATTACATTTGAGGATGCAAGTGGTCTAGTTTTTATAAGGAATCTGTCAAAAGAACCTCTAACATTTGAAACACAAACTTGGGAAAAGGTTTTCAGAGATTTAACTTACATTTTATTTTGTACAGAAAATTTAAAGACTTCTGCGTATTTTTAACACGTGTCTCTCGTCTCGTTCACTTGTTTGTTGCCTTTTGAAGATTTCCAAATACATTGCCAATTATGAATTTTTGAGATCTAAATAATTGGGCAAACGAAAGCAAATTTTCATCCATTCACGAAAGTATGATGTCTAAACATCGATACTTTGAAATGAGAATGTATATTCTCATCCATTTAAAACAATAAATGAAAAGATTTTTGTTATACGCTACATATTGTATTTTGTTTTCCCGAGCCTAGCTTAAGTGAATATTTCTGGAGAGTAGAATTCAACAAAACAACTCGATATTCTGTCTGTTGAGTCATATGAAAGAACAGAATCCTGTACCAGAGGCCATTTGACCGAAAAATACCTTACATTTGTTTTGAGCTTGATGCTAGGCAGTTTTGAGGTTTCTGAAATTCATCTTTAATGAACATATATTCTCTCTCTCTCTCTCTCTCTCTCTCTCTCTCTCTCTATATATATATATATTTATATATACATATATATATATATATATGTGTGTGTATATATACGTATATATATATATATATATATAGATATATATATATATATAGATATATATATATATATATATATATTACAAAGTTTTTATTTTCAGTGAAAAGTGTTTTTTTTTTTTTTTCGAAGAAAACGGTCGTTTTCTACAGAAAATGCCTGATTTTTGTTGAAAACCTTTTCCGTCTTTACCTATAATAAAACCAATTTGAATTGATATAAGATTGCATGATACTGACATTAATCAATATAATCGGTATAATATCTATTTATATCTCCTTCATAGACATTTGAAACCTTACGAAAGATCTTGGTTTAGTTATAGAATCGATGTGGTTTTTCATTTTGATTTCATCTTAAATTTAATAATAGTTTTGACATTGGATAGATAATAGCCACCTGATTTAGGTAACATATAATTCCTCCTGAGATGTCTTAAAGAAATGGAATGTTATATATTCTAATAAATTTTTCCTTTTTTGTTGTTGTGCCACAGTGATTTAGGCAACTCTGAATCAATCTTTCCAATACCATAATCAAACTTTGTTTAGAATTTTGACATTCCTTCATCGAAATTGCATCACAATTCAAGACCAAAATGAAAAGAATAAAGAAAATTATCGTTAAAAAAAACTCCTCCTGGCAGCTTTTATTTTATTATTATTATTACAGATTTACAACATATTCTTGTCTTCATAATCAATATTCCATTGATTTATTATGAGACGCTCCCAGTAAAATTCTCTCCTGGCAAACAACTCTTCTAAATGTGAACTATTTGAACGGTGTGGAATGGATCTTTTACTGTTGTATGCGATGTATATATGATACATAAAGTATTTTCCGTCTATTTTTTCCGTTGAAATTGTATTCTTTATCTAAATTTCACTTGAACTTTGATCATTCTGTTGTGGGTATATTTTCGGAGATATAGAGAATCAATGCCACTCTGTTCTTTGTTAGAATAGTTTCCTTCATATGAATCTTTGTACAAAGGTTTAGAGATAAAGTTATTTTTTGGTTTAACTTTTTCATGGCTCTCTGTCTACTTTTTATTTTACTTTTATATATATATATATATTTTTTTTTACAGTATTTTCATCAGTCAAAATGGTAAATGAAATTATTATAAAAATGCTATCGCCGAAAAAAGATTCTTTAATATCGAATAACAGTTTTATCGACCTTTTCTTTGTCCTCCATTCACTCGTTAAACGAACATGTAAAGGATTGAAAAACAGCGCAGAGTTTGATAGTTTGGTGTTGCCAAATTTTGTTTGATCGCTTTACACCATAAAGATAAGATGATAAAATCAATAAACAAATGGAAATCTGTCAGTGGTGGCGCAGCAGACCTCAATTCATGCTTTGTTGACAAAGTTTGGATACCATTCATTTGGCGTCGTGCTTGCAATAATAATTTATTCCTATAACCATTAAAGGTCTGTATTTATTAGGGGTTTGATGACCCAAGGTATGACGTAGATGTATGCTTAAAAGTTACGTCCCTTTATTATACTCCTGTTGGGTTTGATATTTTGATGCCCTCTCTTCAAAATTGTCGAAATTATTCAAGGATAAAGATCGATAAAGAACAAGATATGTATGAAATATAGTTCCATTACACATAGGCTGAGAAGTGACAATAAAAGGGAAAATTGCAATTAGTAAGGGAACAATCTTTGTATAAGAAACACGGAAAGGATTTTTTGTTTAACATTGAGACTATATGAAGGAAATTGAAAGGAAATGAATTAGAAAGCTTCTCATAGACACTTTCAGTTTTCTAACATAAACCCTAAGTAGAAAATTTTACGGCAGTAAGAAATAACCGAGGTTTTGAGGTTGATATGATAAGCAGAACTTAGTTGTCCTGCTTAACATGTTGGGCATTAGATACAATTATACCTTTTAATGTCAGTCATAAGACGTGTTGGGAAATGAAATCCCATTGCCAGTGTGACTTTAGTATAGACTGAGGAACAATAGTATGAACAACATGATAAAATATGAAACAGTCTCATACAAGAATACCTGGAGCTAAGGAAAATACAGAATTTTCTGGATCATTCGCTGTGTCATTCGTCTCACAAAGTTATGGATACAATGAATGAAATAAGGCAAAAGGATAGGTCAATAATATACACAACAGAAAAATACCCTCTCAGTTGTTACACGTTTCCATGGCAAAATTTCTTTTAGTGAATGTTGCTGTTTTGAACTTGCCGGTCTATTAAAGTCGCCTGTTGTTTCACTTACCATTTCATTTTATTATCCTTAAATTGGACCATAATCAGTTTGAGAGAGAGAGAGAGAGAGAGAGAGAGAGAGAGAGAGAGAGAGAGAGACCTACTAACCCCTTCTTCATCCCCCTCATCGTCTTTCCCATCTCCCATGGGTACCATTTCAGGGGCATCTGTGTCCTCCTCTTCCTCTCTATAGCATCTCCTTCATATGAATCTTTGTGCAAAGGTGTACACAGTTATTTTTTGGTTTAACTTTTTCATA
>NC_090732.1:37239922-37247422 GCF_036898095.1 Palaemon carinicauda | reverse complement strand
AATGATATATCGGTTATTTTGTATTTCTATACGAGTAAAATAATAAATGAACTCATTTTAGGAAGTCTTTCTGATTAAAATAATTTTTTTGAAAAATTAAAGTATGATTTGTTTACTTAGTTTACTTGTTAGAAAGGTGATTTAAGTGCCATTTCAAAGTTGGGTAGTTTTGATATATCACAACAAGTTAAAACACATTTAAAATGATAAATAATGTTATATGAAATAAATAAAAACTTACATTTTGCCAAATTTCCTGGCACAATACATAACGTTGAATTATTGCCTTTCCAATGCTAAATAGTTTATGGATAATATTGCTAACCTTAGAGCGAATTTCTTTCACTTTCGACTGAACGAGTTCACTAATGTATAATCAATCCACTTAGAAATTTATTTAATTGATTTTGTCGGAATGCGTTTCATCTATAGTATTAGGCTATGCCAAATGATATTCAGAAAATAGTGAAATGTAAACAATTAATACACACAATATAATAGATATCATAAGTAATATTTATTTACAGTGATTCATATTTGGCCGTCCTTTTGGGAATCCATTTTACCAATATATTCTTTTTTGGTTAATTACAGACTCCAGAGACTTAGTTTATAGTGTGGGGTTTCAGGTTGCATCGAGCTTCCTTAGGAATCCATTACTTTTCTTACTATATGCGCTGTTTCCAGTAGCACCCTCTTGTGCACAAGTCCTGTGGCTATATCGGCTCCTACTGTCTTGAGATTCCTTTTCAATGACTTGGGTGTGGTCTCGAGTGGTCCTATGATTATTGGCACAACTTCTACTTGCATATTCCATAGTCTTCTTAATTCAATTAATAGGTCTTGGTACTTTTCTATTTTCTCTCTCCATTTATCTTACACTCTTGAGTCCCACAGTACTGCGACATATATAATTGATACATTTTCATTTTCTTGTCGACCAGAGTGACGACTGGACGATGTACTGTAGTTGTATCACCCTGACCGTCCTTATAATATAGTCCCAGGAAAACTTAGCCAGATCATGGTATTTGGTATTTTCTACAGAAACTGCAATCGAGAGTTTTAACCATAGTATTATGCCGTTTCTTGTATTGATTCTAAGCAAGTGCTGAAGATTAACTGGCTATATGGTTTATGGTTTCTTCTTTTGCCCTACATTTCCTACACTTTGACGAGACATTAATTCTACATATTGCTCTGCTGAATATATTGCAAAGCTCTGACTTCTTCCCTTTCACTATTCCAGCGCTGTACTTGATTATTGACACTGTCCAGGTGTCTATACCCTTTACCATGTTTCCAGATTTAAGCTTTGACTTCATTATAGCATTGATTTTTTGCATGCATTATCTTCCAATCTTTTCCTTCATCTCTTGGTGTTTTGTTGTTGTTCGCTCATTCTTGTATGTGAAGCTCTGAGGTTTTTGAGCCTGTAGTCATTAACTTCATCTGGTCTTGGTGCTTTCTAGATCCGATTTTTTTTTTCAACTGGTTCCTTATATCCTCGGTCAGGATATCAGTGAACCTTTGCTAAACTCTTCCAATTTCATAAATTTTGATATCCTGTAGTCGTTTTGCTCGTTTATTGTGGACTACTGGGTTACTCCATATGCCTTCCCAGAATCTCTTGAATGGGTTCTCCTTTTAGTTGGTTTATTTCAAAAAGATTTTTCTGTTAATATCTTTTATCCGTGTTCAAATATCTCTAGATCTTTACCTTTATTCTTTGTTTCATTTTTCCTCTTATATTGTGGCTCTTCTCCTGTACTATATTTCTCATTGAATTCTTTACGTATATTGCCGTTTTTGAGTCTGTTTTTTTGTCATCTTAAGATTGCTCAAGTTAACTCTCATCTCTCTTATTAGTTTTTCTAATCTCATTTTCCATTGTGTTTTAATTTTGGTATCTTTATCTACATGAACAACACTACAAGTCTTTGTTCTGTATGTGTGACGTTATTGGTTTCCGTTATGGTGCTGATCTAGATAAGTCTCATTATTTCATTGACATCATTCATTTTTCATTGCTTTTAGAGGTGGTATCCATCCAATGTCTTATTTTGCTCAGATGTTTTGCCATCTCTTCAGTACCTTCCATTTCGTTTGCTTGCTGGCTATTGAACGACGAGTTGTTGATGTTGTTGTCTCAATCTACAGTTACCTTTTCTTCGCTATGAGCTTATGTGGTTTATGTGGTTCTTCTCTGGGTGTTATGTCTCTCTCTAGTTCTTCTCTTTCAGCTTTAGATAGCCAGTGCTTCTTCTTTATAATCTGTATTTGATCTGCCAGTTATTGTTCTGTCTGTGGAGAGTTTTTCCTAAGACGCCAATGTTATTGCAGTCTCTTTCGGAATCCTCTCTCTGTTGGATATTGAGAATATCGCATCTCCATACCTCTTTATTTTCATATCTTGTCCAATTTCTATGTTGATCTACTATTGTAGTCCCTGTTGAGGCTAGTTCCCGATTTCTATTTAGGTCAGTTTCCTGATGACGGCCGTCAGGTACCTCTGACTTTACGGTCATTGAGTTGTACAGTATAGTTGGCTGCCGTACGAATTCCTTCTCTGTCTAGAGTTCCATTTCCGTCGTTGAAATAGATTTCTCCATGTGTATCCATCATTATTGAGTTTGCTATTGAAACCCATATCTGGATCCTACCAATCCTGTATAGGTACTCATTTTCAGCTGAGTGGACTAAGGTAATCATGGTCAAGATCCTTACCCAAGGAACACCAGCGTGATGAGGGTTCAAACCTTTATCATTGTGGATCCTGGATTCAACAAGACTAGCGCTCTAACCAATCAGTCAAGGCGACCATTATTATTATTAATATTATTATTATTATTATTATTATTATTATTATTATTATTATTATTATTATTATCATTATAAGCCAGGCAGTAACCTTAATTTGGAAAAGACTAAATAAGGAAGACAGGTTACTATGTATGCAACTAGTACTACCGAATACAAAGTGAAAATAAAATGCAGACCCGATTACTGAGCTATTTCCTGTATTTAATCTCTCATCGTAGAGTACAAAACTTTTTGCACCCCGACGATGCATGATTAAATTCACGTGAAACTGTTGGGTAATACTTTCGACTTTTTATTTTCTATTAGCTTTTGTATACATACACAGAAACACACACACACACACACACACATATATATAGCTGTGTCTGTCTATTCATTCATTTACCTATGTAGCTACCTATCTATTTGCCTTAACCTATTTCTATCTATCTGTATATATACATTATATACTTATATCTGAATATATTTATATACATACACACTCACACTTTGAGATACTACCACTAGAGAGTTATTGGATCCTTTGACTAGCCAGACAGTACTACATTGGATCCCTCTCTCTGGTTGCGGCTCATATATTTTTTTTTTTTTTTTTTTTTGCGTACACATGTACCAAATAGTCTAACCTCTTATTTTCACATTCTCCTCTGTCCTCATGCACCTGACAACACTGATATTACCAAAAATTGTTCTTTGCTCAAGGGTTTAACTTCTGCACTGTAATTATTCAATGGCCACTTTCCTTTTGGTAAAGGTAGAGGAGATTCTTTAGCTATTATAAACAGCTCATCTAGGAGAAGGACTCTCCAAAATTAAACCATTAATCTCTATTCTTTAGTAGTGCCATAGCCTCTGTACCATAGTCTTCCACTGTTTTAGGTTAGTTTTCTTGCTTGAAGGTACATTTTGGCACGCTACTTATCTTGTTTCTCTTCCTCTTGTTTTTATGATGGTTTTTTAGGTTATATATGATAGATCTAATTTAATGTTGTTAATGATTTTAACATGTTTTATTTTGATTTATTACTTCTTTTGTAGTTCATTTATTTCCTTGTTTCCTTTTTGTTCACTGGGCTATTTTCCCTATTGGAGCCTTTGAGCTTAAAGCATCATGCTTTTCTAACTAGGGTTATAATTTAGCTAGTAATACTATTAATAATGATAATATACACCCACATATATTTGTATATATATTATATATATATATATATATATATATATATATATATATATATATATATATATATATATATATATATATATATATATATATATATATATATATATATATGTGTGTGTATATATGTATATATATATATATATATATATATATATATATATATATATATATATATAAGAGAGAGAGAGAGAGAGAGAGAGAGAGAGAGAGAGAGAGAGAGAGAGAATATATATATTGAGCCTACAGTAACCTTTTTTTTTTTTTTGTACAAGAGCGCCTTTCAATTACTAACGTCTTCTTTCAAGTCTGCTGATGTAATCACTTGGCACCGTCTGATTGGGCGAGGCCTATCCTACCATAGTTTCTTCATTATCACGAAAAAAAAAAAATCCTTACGCTGCCTTTGCCATAACTGAATTTCTGGTGTTGGCAGGCCACCTTTATAGAACTCTACCGTTAAATAGACAGGAGATGGATTTTTTATACCAATAAAGAATACAGTTAGCATTTTCCATCTAGAAACATGATTTGGGAAATACAAGGATGAGAGAGAGAGAGAGAGAGAGAGAGAGAGAGAGAGAGAGAGAGAGAGAGAGAGAGAGAGAGAGAGAGTTCCTTATTAATTAGAGGGAAGTTTTCCGGTTGAAGTAATTATTAAATATTTTGGAAGCCCTTTTCAGCGCAAATAAAATTTTGAGAGGCTTTAGACCCCGGAAATTAGGCTGCCTTGACGTCTTTCGCTTATATGAAGACTAGTCCCTCTGAAAAATGTCAGGTGAAGTAATAAAAGATCATGACATTGGTATTTTTAAGTTGCATTTCATCAGTAGATATAATTAAATAGTAAACGTCATCGGAGGTCTTTGTAAATGGGGAATAATTTTATTTGAAAAATCAGTAAATCAATGAAGAATTCTCTTTGAATGTGTTAATTAAAGGACGTACAATCTCCTCTTATATAATTTCTCCTCTACGTAAGTGAACTAGAAGGCGCAGTACTTTCGGGCATTAGTTCTTTTCACCTTCGAAAGGAAAATGAAAAGTATAGACGTTCCACTACAACCTTTTAATGGGGTTTCCATTTCTTTTGTTCAAGAACATTATGGTGTGTTGAACATCGATTAGTTAAGCCATACGTTGTATTTACGAGTGGAAATCCAGTTTTCTTTATTAGCGTTGGTCTTTTTTTTTTTCTTCAGTAAGTTTACATTTTTCACCCGAGGTCCACTTTTCATCTACTCTTACCCGTTTCAAAGAATTGAAGAAAGAAAAGAATATTCCTTTTTTTTTCAAATATTTCCTCTCTTTTCTCCTTTTCTAAGTTTCAAGGTAACTTTTCCCAAAATTTTGGCTGATTAGCCTACTATAAATTCGAAATACCATATCTAAGCTAACTGGGGTCGGAAATAACTCCAGGTCTATAGATACCCTGCATAAAGTAGAGATAGCTTTTCAAAGTAGTGTTATTGTGTTGAGGAAGTTAGCATGATTGACCTTAATTTTAGTGCTTTCTTTGACCATATTAATCTTGAGGCCCTTGTTTTCAAATTCAAACAGTTGGGAGTATGTGGGCCTTTTCTTAACATCATTATTTAATTCTTAAGTAATAAATTGCAAAGAGTTCTTGTTGATGGGCACCATGGTGCGTATAGGAATGTGATATCTGGTGTTCTTCAGGGTAGTGTTTTTGACCCATTGCATTTCCTACTATATACACATGGCTGTGATTAGTGAATGTCTCAGAAACACCATCAAATACGTTGCAAATCTGCCGTATAGATTTCTTCCTTTTTTTCACGAAAAGCTGATACGACGTCACATCCAGTGAAAGCATGAAAGTATTGGATCCCTTCAGCATTCTCAAGCTCTATTGACTGGAATTCATTCTACTCTTGGCTCCTCGGCTAAAGGCAACCCACATTTTCTCAAGACTTATTTCCTGTAAGGATGACAGCAAAGATATCGCTATGATTAGCATGTCTATGTCATTGACCTTAATGATAATAGACACTTTCCCATCAGATATTTCATCCCTGATATGTACAAATATTTGAGTGCCATCTTCCTCCTGACAACACGGGGACGCTGCATCCAGAGACCTCATTGTGTTGTTAATGGCATCTTCTCATTTTATGACAACGACTGTGCTTGTCTTCTGTGCTTCACGCATCTCTTCAAGGAATTTAAATAGCCCAGTCTTATTTATTGTATCATATAGGAACCTTTACCAATTAATTATCTGGTGTCTTATTTGTTCCTCTCACACTTCTGCTTTCTTATCCCATTTTCGACCTTGTTTCAGATTTCAGGCTTGACTTCTTGTATATATCAAAGACTATGTCCACCTGCTCGTACCTGTCACCATTGTATTCCACTTTTGGGATGATATATTATTTTACCCTAGTCATCAAATGTCTTTGAAGTACATGAAGGTGAGAAATAGATAACTGCAGATCCATCAATGATGATTGCATCTGCCATTGGTTCTCTGTCTAGGATGTTCACTTGGACTTCAAAAATTTCAATCAGCTGTGATATATGACAAGTTTCATCTTTGAACTGTCACTAAGAGATGCAGGGCGTAATTGATTCTCATGCTTGAAGGATTCTTGTAAGTCACACTGACTGATATGGCAGGAGATGAACAGTCGTGAGAATAAAAGACAATCATCTTTGAGGACTTTCTCCTTAGAAATGATCTCACCCTGTGACGAAAGACAGTTTTTTTCCTTGATTAGATGATAGAATGATTTGAACTGCTCTTTGCTCCGCCAGTGATGTATAGTTAACATTTCAACTACAGTTAGGTCTGCAATGCTTTACCTCTACCTACTTTATGAGTATGCTAATAAGTCTTTAAAAATCTAGAGGGATCCCATACTTCCACTGGTTCACTGGATGTGACGTCGTGTCTGCATTTCATGGGAAAGGAGAGAAATCTGCGTAGCCAGCATCCAACACTCATTTGTGATCTTAACTTGTAGAGGCAGGGGAAATTCGTTGTCCTCATATACTTCATATCAAGCACAGGTGTTATTGTGAGTGAAGCAAGATTTGAAAACGAAGTTTCATAGAAAGCGGGAGGTCATGTATAAGTACAAAGCTATATTGTCTCTGGATCAGTGTCTCTATGTGATAAAGTTTTTCGAAGTCGGAAAATATAAACAAAAAATATGCCGTCACCCCATTCCGAATCTAGTGTTCACTTGTATCTGAACATTCATCATTTAATTTCCTGAAGTAGCTTGATCTGAACATTAAATTATCTGTGGTAGGGGCACGCCCACCTGAAATTAACTATTGTGTTTTCTAATGTTTGCATGAATTAGAAATTCTGCCCTAGTTTGGTCAAAGAGCCTTTGTAAAAATACACATTTAGAGTTAGAGTTAGGTAAACATGGGTATTTAATTATTCTTTTTTGTTTCAGATATGGACGACAATAGCTCATACTGGGATGAGGACCCGGGAATCATGAGCGAAGCTGAAACCTCGTCAA
>NC_090732.1:37229922-37234922 GCF_036898095.1 Palaemon carinicauda | reverse complement strand
TATATCAATTCCATCTCCCAAATGTATACCTGCTGTTGCTTAATCCTTTGATAGTGTTCTGCCTGAAATTAGTGCATGGGGCAGATTATGGGGCATAAAGATAAACACTAACAAAACTCAAGGTATCATTGTTTTTAGGACTCAGATAATGGCTCCTCAACATCTAGATCTTTGCAATGGCAATGTTTCTTTAACTAATTTTTGACCCCTTCAGAATTTTAGGTGTCATTCTTGATTGCAAACTCACTTTTGAGAAACATATTTCGTCTGTTTTTTCTTCAACTCCACAAAAATTGGCTTATTGAGAAAGTTTTTAAAATTTTAAGTGATCAGTTTATCCTGAAGAAATGTTTTATATGATTCTTTTATTCAACTACGTTCTCCTGTTTAGTCTTCAGCTACTAGATCTCATCTTAATTTGTTAGGCAAAAACTTACGGTTTATTTTACTTTGTAATGCTGATCTTTAGATTAATCTCTATCACCGTTGTTATGTTAGTTTTTTTTTTGGATGTTTCATATATTTTTTTTCTTTATAATTCCGGCCATACTCAGTATTCAAAATTTTCTAGACTGTACCATCCTGTACGTAGTACTAGATATCCGGTTAAATCTTGTTTTCTTTATCATAAGGGTCAATACTGAATGGTATTCAAGAATTTTTATTCCAACTGTGGCCACGTGTAGGAATGATCTTCCTATTCTGACTGTTGAATCGGTGGAACTTCAGAAATTCAAACTTGCCGCAAATGTTTTTACGTTAAAGAGGTTGACATTAGTATGTATTCTTAGTTTATATATGAAAGATCTATTTTAACATTGTTCCCGATCTTGAAATATTTCTTTATTTTTTACTTATTATTCCTTATATATACAGTACTTTACTTATTTCCTTATTTTCTTTTCTGACTAGACTACTTTCCCTGTTGGAGCCCTAGGACTTATAGTATCCAGCTTTTCCAACTAGGGTTGTAGGCTAGTTAGCAATATATATATATATATATATATATATATATATATATATATATATATATATATATATATATATATACACGCTCATACATATAGGTGCATGAATGTGTAGCACATGCACACACTCATATATATATATATATATATATATATATATATATATATATATATATATATATATATATATATATATATATATATATATATATATATATATATATATTATATTTTAAGTATCCTTCAGAATATCATTAATGTTGCTAGATTCAGCCCTCTATTTATGTCAATTAGACCTAAACTCATAGCTGTGACCTCTTACCTATATAAAGGCTCTCCAGAAATTCAATGGATCCTCTAAAGACCAACTTGCAAACGCTGGACTCTTAAACTCCTTCCAAACTTTTTTTTTTGTGTGGAAATCAATAGAATCAAAACTCTCTATTCAGATTTTCGTCCGTTTTTATTTTATTCTCTCCCTTATTCATATGACAAAATCATCATTATTATCATCATGTAGAAAAGTATAACTTGCCCCGTGTGGAAAGCCTTGTAAATTTTATTATTATTATTATTATTATTATTATTATTATTATTATTATTATTATTATTATTATTATTATTATTATTATTACTTGCTAAGCTTTAACCCTAGTATGAAAAGCAGGATGATATAAGCCCAAGGGCTCCAACAGGGAAGATATACCTGTGAGGAAAAGAAATAAGGAAGAACTAAAAGTGAAGTTTAAGAACAATAACAAACATTCAAATAAACTATAAAAATTAAAAAAATATCAAGAGTATAAAAACTTAAAAATAATAAGAGGAAGGGAAACAAGATAGAATAGTGTGCCCGAGTGTACCTTCAAGCAAGAGATCTCTAACCCAAGACAGTAGAAGGCCATGCTACAGAGTCTATGGCACATTTGTATTGGTTTGATCCCTACGTGGCTTGTGTTTTCAGTATCAGGACGGGCTATAAGAGAACAGACCATTAAAACCTAGTAGATGTAATGTTGATTATAATCAATAATTCTTTTCATTGGTTGATTTTGTTACTTATGTTAATGGTCCTCAAAAGAGTTCTTATAATCATATGAAGTGGGATTTGAATGATAATATAGAATTATTCTTAAGTGGACGATTCAGTTCTTGTATTCGATCAGATAGGAGCACTGCTATATGGAGGGGCCTGGTGGAGATACCTGGTCCACAACTCAAGGGGTTTTGATGGAGGTGATAATGAAGCATATATAGAACGTAATTACAAATCTGGGTCAAGTATAGGAGGTTAGAATAGGTTTTGTATGCCTACCTTACGTAGACCATTAAATAAACAATGTTGAAAAGACAATGATAAAAAAGTTGATTTATGTGCAAACAAGAAAGAACACATGTAATAAACGGCAAATACTTAAGGACATAAATTTATCATAGAGGTTTTGTTTTAAACTTGAAGATTACTACATGCACTGGTAAACTATGTTGAAGAGAAATTGATAAAAAAAAGTTAATTTATTCGTAAAAAAGAAAGAACAAATGTAATAAACAGTATATACCCAAGGACATAAATTTTTCATAGAGTTTTTGTTTCAAATCTGAAGATTACTTCATGCACTGGTAAACAATGTTGAAGAGACATTAATAAAAAAGTTGATTTGTCTGTAAACAAGAAAGAAAACACATATGTAATAAACATTATATATACAAGGACATAAATTTATCATAGAGTTTTTGTTTTAAGTCTGAAGATTACTTCATGCACTGGTAGCTGTAAGTAAATTATATCTTTTTATGTAAGAAATTAAACAGCCATTAAAGCAGAATGAACGAAATGAAACCATAGACGTCGGTTGACCCAACATGAAACCTAATCTCTGGTAAATGTGGGATTCGTATGGAATGCAGAAATTACAGATAGTGATAAGCACTCTCGTATTATGAAAGGAGAGATCAGCTTTAGTCATTATTAGCTCATTACCAGGTTGACCACTATGAGAAGGATTAATCCTCATCTGCTGTATAATTATAGACACTCGTGTATTTTGCCTTCTTTCTCATAACATAGACCAGGAGCCTAATAGAGTTCATTGAATATCTTTTTTTCCCTTAGCAATTTACATAAATAAAACAATGTTAGATTAGTGGCGAAAGACGCACCTATCAAAAACATGCAATATATATATATATATATATATATATATATATATATATATATATATATATATATATATATATATATATATGTATATACATATATATATGTATATATATATGTATATATATGTATATATATATTTATTTCCTTTATTTATTCATTTATACATTTATTTATTTATATATAAGTAAGCAATCCCCTTCCTATTTTCAATAAGTATAGTAATATTGTGTCTCTCCTGTACCTAATTTCTTTCAGCTACTCTTCTAATTCATGTTATTGTGAACACCATCGATATTATAATTTATACATTGAACCTGCATTTCATATTTGACGGGCAAAATGTAATAACCATCTCAGAGCTATAATTGAAATTTGATACCTAAAGGGAGTGCTTGGCTTCCCCCCAACTAACCCTATCTAGACAAAGAGGTAGACGAAAATACTGATAGAAATAGTGTTAAAAAATCCTCTCCAAGCACCGTTATGTGATGAGGTGATATAAAATGGCATGACCCTGAAAGTACAGCTTGACAGAGCTATAACACAGGTTCCTTACCTCCGCCAACGAAGTTGTAAGGAGATTATGTTTTTGCCCCTGTTTGTGTGTTTGTGTGTTTGTGTTTATTTGTGAAACTTCCAGGGATTACCTGTTATGTAAAAAGCAGGAAATGATTAAATTTTGGAAGGTCAAGGTCACGATCAAACAAAATATCCAATTCACGTGATCAGCCATAAGTTTGGACATCTGTGTCACAGAGACTTTAAACTTGGTTTATATTTAAGTGTGTGAAAATTCACGCCAATTAATACATGTTAATGTTGAAGGTCAAGGTCGAGTCCAAGGTCAAGGTCAATCAAAAGGTCAAATTCCGGTCATCAACCATACGGCCACAATTTTAATCGTAAAGTAATGAAACTTGCTGGGATTTTAAACTGCTATGTAAAAAGCTGGAAATGCTTAATTGATTCTGGGAAAGGCATGCTGGTTTCGAGAAATAAGGTGCCGTGGCGGAGGTCTGCACTCTCAGAGTGCTTTTCTAGTTATGTTGGCATGGCTATGGTTTTCATTTTAAAATTCATAGGAAAAGATTTCATTGCTGAGGGATACTTAATGTAGTGAAAGGGTTTGCGTATCACCATGTTTAGCGAAGCTGTCCTAGTTAGGGGCCACCATACTAGGTTGGTTTGCTTTGACCGATTAGACGAAAATCTCCCACTATCACCAATCTGCACTAATCAGCGTAGCGCTAAAAAATTAGCCAAAACACAGAAATGAGAGTGTGGTGTGGATGCAAATACACACAAATACACACACATACACACACACACACACGCACACACACACACACACACACATATATATATATATATATATATGTGTGTGTGTGTGTGTGTGTGTGCGTGTTTGTGTGTGTGAGGGAGGGATTGTTTTTATGACATTATGTGACTCAATAACCTTTGCTACTCATGAACGATCCTGAAAAAAAAAATGATAATGCAATGAGTTATGTGTGCTTGGTGTACATAGACAAAGTGAACTCTCAGAAAGAGTGAATAAATTTGGAGGATGTTCAAGATATTTGGTTTAAAGGGAAATTTGTTGTGAGACGTGAAGTTCTTTTAA
Organism: Palaemon carinicauda; assembly: GCF_036898095.1. NCBI lineage: Eukaryota > Metazoa > Arthropoda > Malacostraca > Decapoda > Palaemonidae > Palaemon > Palaemon carinicauda. The sequence continues at coordinate 37,230,169 of NC_090732.1, read as the reverse complement.
AATTTTTGTATTAACCGTGGCCTCAAGTAAGGGTGTGCTATGCTGCTAAGGATGAGTGCAGTGGTAAAGGATGTCAAGAAAAATGATATACAAAAAATTAGTTGAACAAGAAATGGAAGGAAATAGATAGTGGAGTACCTGATGCCTCCTGATGGTGAAATTTTAATTGTGTTACCGATAGCTTGATGACTAGGAATAGTGTTGATTAGCAATTAAGAGAGAAGAAAGTTGAAGAGAAATTTGATAA
>NC_090732.1:37212422-37214922 GCF_036898095.1 Palaemon carinicauda | reverse complement strand
AACTGCGGTACTCAATCATCGTGAGATCACCTACTCAGGATATTTTTAGAACTTATCTATTGGACAATATTTTTATCTATTGGACAGCAATGTTATGTTATAGCCATTGTTGACTTTTTACTATGACGTTTACCCTCTTCAGTAGTATGGCAAGTAGTTTACCGTAATACGCTTTTTATTAATTAGATATTTTTGTATATACTTAAAAGTCCTTTCCGTAGATAAAGGTTGCCGCTCTAAGTCCCTCCAGTATAAACGGTGTTGATATATCTCCGATAGTAGCTTTTAGTGTTGACCCTAATTATTGTATGAATACTATCTTGTCAAACCTTAGTGAATGCAACTCACACAACCTCATAAATCTAGTACAATTCACGAGGAACCTTATTCGAGTTGAAGAATTATATAACCAGATAATACTCAAGATCTTATTTGTAATAACACCTCCAACGAAGTTTGATTTTTCCCTTGTGAATCTTTATTCTATTTTCCGTGTGTTGGTGATTTACTTTTCAAATGACCTGACAGAATATGAACTCTCAAGAGAAATTGGCGCTAAATTGCTTCCCCAAAAGCTAATAGTCTCGAGAAGGTTGCCAAATGGCAATACCTAGCAAATTTCTTCCATTTATATTCATGCTTTCTTAGAATTCTCTATTATTATTATTATTAATGCTTTCTTAGAATTCCCTATTATTATTATTATTATTATTATTATTATTTATTATTATTATTATTATTAGCCAAGCTACAACCCTAGTAAGAAAAGCAAGATGCGATAAGCCTAAGGGCTCCAACAAGGAAAAATGGCCCAGTGAAGAAAGGAAACAAGGAAATCAATAAGCTATATAAGAAGTAATGAAAAATTAAAATAGAATATTTAAAAAAAAAAACATTAACAAAATTAAAACATATCACATAAAACAACATACACGCATACACATAGTCTGATATAAAATCAAAGATTTTTCCATGGTTTTAATTTTGGTTATACAATAATTTCTTCTCCAGGCTAACTCCGAGCCTAGATTTATTTTGAATTTGGCTATCATTTCATCTCATATTACAGTAATTACAGTTACTGTCTATGCAAGAATTCAAATTACTAAAGCTTAAGAAATTCCCCCTATTGAAAATCTTATCACTATGTCCTTTTCCTCTTCTGCGTTTTGCAACTCAGAATTCACAAGAAATTATTCCTTTATGTATCCGCAACCGTCCAACTATGCTATCTTTTAAAAAATGCAATGCCATTTCGCTTGCATACAACGCGCATTTTATAAGAAATAAACAACAGATAAGCAACAATGCGTAGCAGGGCCTCTTTCATACTGTCAGGTTTTTGTTAAATAACATAAAAGTTCCCCCTAATATATCAGGCATATCTAATAATAATTTCAGGAAGTGTTTACTTTTAAACCCTGGAAGTATTTCACGAACACACAGTAGCCAACTTTCTTTTTTATATTTCTCCCTGATCTCTATTTACATTTACATTTCCAAGCCTTTCATAACCGTAGCGTCAAATACACTCTTGGTTCTTTTAATATTAGCAGTAAATTTTTGCTTTTCTTGCCTCTTATATCGTGAGGATTATACTCAATAAATTTGCAGTCTGCTCTTTTCAAAGCAAACTAATGTTCGTACGTGTATCATTTACTAAAGGCGATACTTTAAAAGAGAAGGCTTAGTGTTTGTGCAATGGCCCTCTATCTATACTTCAGAATCGCAGTTATCAATAGGAATATGTTAATTTAATAACTCAGTTCTTTTAGAATTTTGACCGGGAATATTTGTTATATTACTTATGAGAGATTAGTTCCTCAAATTTTCAAATAGCTTCCACAAGGCGCTAGAAGAGTTGGAAGACCCAGGTCTACATGGCTGAAACTATGAAACGTGAAGTAGATGATGAAGAGAGAAGTATTGAATTAAAAGCTCAAGATAGAGACGACTGGCGACAACAAAGCGAGGCCATTTGCGTCAATAGACGTAGGAGGAGATGATGATGATGACTTTGCAAAAGTATGGGTTGTTTACAAGTTATTTTTCTTCTGAGAGGACGATCCTTTTGACCTTCCATAGTGTGGTATTGATGCCAGTGAACCTTACGCTCTGTGTAGTATGCATTATTTAATGGTATTTGCAGCGTTCCTACGGCCCCTGCTATAACTGTATTTGCTCTATATTCTTCTACTTTACCTCGGGTCCCGCTTCCTTAAGTCCATCTGCCTGCACAACCTCTTCAAACTTTACCTGGGATTTTCATATTGTAACTTTAAGGCTTTATCCTAGTTGCATTTGGATGCTGAATGGCCTCACAGAACCCAGTGTTGGGCTATATGTTTATCTTAAGAAGGCAAAAATTATACACATAAGTAATCAACCTTTTGAGCTGTTAATATGACCATTGAGGTTATCGACTTTTAAAGGTTATAACCTTCAAAGTCGGCAACTTCAATTTTTTGTTAACTGGAAACATTTCATCTTTTGTTTTCGA
>NC_090732.1:37192422-37207422 GCF_036898095.1 Palaemon carinicauda | reverse complement strand
AAAGTAATTGAAATAAACTAGGAACACACCTAACTCATTTATCTCGACTTCGCAGTTTTCTTGGACATTGTTGTCTGTGGAAAATGTTGCTACAAATCTCTTTACATATATTGAAAAGAGTTTAAAAGAATGATTTGCAAAAAAGGCTAAATTTTCAATGGCTAATGTTAATAAGTAATTTTCCTTGGCGTCTATGCTCTTAAATGAGGGTTTGAGTAAATAACATCTGGTGATCCTTTCAGATTTTTTATTTTCCATTACAATCTTCAAAAGGGTTTTACTGGATATTTTTGCCATACATTGTCGTGATATGTTAATGCTCTTTGGTTAATAAATTCCGATAGATTACAGAATGGTCCTCCTAGCATTGAATTATCGTAATTAATGTTTGGTCTAGACTCTAGATGATCACAGATGAACAAGACTTTCGGAAATTCATGAGAGAGAGCTCTCTGTGCTCTTGTATTATTCCGATAATCCTAGAGGTTATTTCTTCTCCTGTCTCTCCGACAGAACTACATTGTGGAGGCCAAATTTGACTATTTGCTAAGTGTAACTCCAAATCTTATTTTATTTTAGGTTTCTAGGTTAACCGAATTATTTTCTTATTTTAAATAATAATAACTAATAGATGCGCTATTTTGTTTTAGAAATCCACTGTTAGTTTAATCTTTGTGTTTGAGAGAGAGAGAGAGAGAGAGAGAGAGAGAGAGAGAGAGAGAGAGAGAGAGAGAGAGAGAGAGAGAGAGAGAGGTACCCATGTGTAGGATAAATTTATATTGTTGTTATAGATTCATTTTGAGGTGTTATGTTTTAGGGATACATTGCCGACTGATGATTCAAACTTTCTTACCCATGAACACGAGACAACACGTTTCCTTAATTATCAAGTAGAAAATTTTGCCAGAAAAAAATATAATAAAAAAAGAATGACATGATAGCTGCTGGAGTGTTATGCCATGAAAAGTGGTATATCCTATCATGCATAATATATGATTCGTTTGAGTATGCCGGATCCCACTAGTAGGAAGCGTCACTTTTTCAACTAAACTGGAAATTTATTTATACGACGAATCTATAGGTATATGGATTAAGATATATAGCTAATTGGATTATAAGAAAAAAAATCAAATTTGCCTTAATTGTTGCAATTAAAAATATATTTCTATATTTTATGAATCCCTTCATAAGATATCAACCTGATCTGTAAACAAATGGATTCTACTGTAAGTTTGTTTTCTCATTTCCCTTTCAAATGTATGGCTTTAAATTCAGTCGGTCATGAATTTAAGAATTTACCTACAGGCGGTATCTGAAGTAATCGAAATATCAGGTAATTGGAGTTAGAATCCACAGTAACGTAGATTGAGGCAAAGTAGAACAATATCAGAAGAAATTCTAACTATCATAACGGAAATTATTTCTATCTAGAAGCATAAACATTTTCGCAAAAATGTTGATGAAAACATCTTAAATACCAAGGGGAAATTTCATTTCGCGTTTGACCAGAAGCTGAATTCAATGGTTCTCCAGGAATCTCGCTCCCCGTAATATGATTTTCCTTGCGTGTGAGTTTTAACATCCAATTTTAATCTAAACTCCGACTGCTAATTTTTATGACCTCGAGACATTCATGAAAGCCACCTGTTTCCTTGGTACGATAATTGCTTCAAAGACTTTTTTTCCATACAGTGATGAAACCTTCCTTGGCCGCCCAATTTTCAAATAATAGTAATTTCAGTTTCACGAACATATATCTCCTCCCATTGATTACAGATGTTAGTAAGGTTTTTCATGTTTTTTAATCTAACATAGTGTTCATTCACATCCGAATTCCTCTGGCAGATATATCACATACAATAATAATCGGTGTTTAGGTTGATTTATGGTTTATAGACGGAATATCCCTTTATAGGCAGCAGATCGTGCCTTGTTTAACCTCCATTTAGGACCCTTATTGTAGCGCTTTCTGGTAACTGATATGAAAGGCCAGAAATAGCCGGGTTTACACGATCGAACGGTTTGTCGAACGTGGTTTGACAGACAAAGTGTTTGAAGTGATGTTCGAACGTGTGAACGGGGTATCCGGGTGTCGAACACGTTCGTCGAACGGTTCGAAGAAAGTTTGTTCTGGCCTGACTTTTGTGGGCGGAGCTTCATTGTCCACAAACCTTATGCATTTGCGGCTGATTCCACCTCTTCAAACCGTTTGACAAACAGGTTCGTCAACCGGGTTCGATGAACCATTTGATCTTGAGAAGAGAACGTTAAAAGGGGATGTGTTAATAGGATCACAGGATTATGTTACGTTACAATCCTACATCATCTAGATTGGCTCTACAATGGAAACTGGAAAAAAAAAACTATAGAAAGGGTGAGGGTGGAAATGAAAATTCGGTTTAATATCGCATATTTTTTATTCTCAGAATTTCATTTAAGTTACTTTCAGAGAAAACTTAATTTTCATGAAGATTCAGGTAGCATATTTTGACTTGGTTTTATATTATGATAGAAATAAAAAGCATTAGCCGTATGTCTTGAATGGAATCATGTGCAATATTTACCTTGAACATTATACGGTGTATCGACTGAATAGGCCTACAATATTTCTGTGAGAATGAGATGGAATGGTTTTTCAAGGTTCAAACATATGTGACGTATACGAAGAAATTAATTCTTATTTTGGATTAAAGAAATAATTATTTCTCTGTTTTTTATATTATAATTGAAGTACTATTGACACCTTAGCATTCATATGATAACTTAGTATATTTACGGTGAAGAATATACGGAACCAGAGTATGTTTCCCTAGTCCATCATATCCTGTTTGTTTTATCATTATTCAATTACTTCTATTACGTATGGCGTTATTTTATAAATACCACACAAGAATGAAGAAATTTTATTAAATGTAAGATTAGTTATCAATTAAAATTTAAGAGAATATAAGGTTTGGTTGTTAGGAAAATCATAACCGCTTTGGGGATTATAATGATTCGCAATTATAGTTCTTGTAGCATTCAACTCTAACGAGAGGAAAAGTAAATATATGCCTCCCACATGCCTTGTTCGGTATGACAACAGATACAATATGCAAAGCCTTAACAAGAGGCTTTGTCCCGCTGAAATATTTAATGTTAATTTTATTTCAATTACCGAGCACACACTTTCACGAGTTTACCCTGGAAGGGAGCCACGCTAGAAACATTTTCTTTAGCTGAATGAGCAAACAGAAAGGATAAAATAGAAAAAAAATATACTACGCTCTCGGGGCATACTACAGTAAACATTCCCCGTGCTAGACCGAACGCATTTATTTATTACCATACTGTACATAGAAATTTTGATTGAAAACGTAGACTAAATATACAGAGTATGAACTTATTTAAGGGGTTAATAATGATTTTGATAAAGCTGCGATGCATTTTCATATCAATAACGTTATGTAAGGTGTTTGAGAGGCTACCAGCAACATCCAATTCTAGGTGTTATTTTATGATTAAAGCATGAATATATAAAATGTATGGACTTTTATTTGTTAGTATGGTGTGGCTAAATAGATATACGCAAACAATTTGCTTACATTTTTGTGTATATACACATATATAAGATTAGTATATGATACATTTTGTCTATAGTGTTTCATCTGATTCCGAATATTTCGTGCGATCGTGTAAATACACACACACACACACACACACACACACACACACACACACACACACACACATATATATATATATATATATATATATATATATATATATATATATATATATATATATATATATATATATATACATTAGGTGTAGGAATGGAGCTAGAGTGAGCATGTGCCCCCTACGTTTTTCAGGTATGTGGCAAAAAAGGTATTTTGATTCCCCTTCCCTTTTTGCAACAGAAACATTTAATGAATGTGTATAAATACAGTGTGTATCTATCTGTCTATATATATACAGTATATATATATATATATATATATATATATATATATATATATATATATATATATATATATATATATATATATATATATATAAAGAGATCCATAGAATCTTTACCCCAATTTCTCCAGAAATATTGCAGACGTCATCTGGCAACACTGTCCAGATGTCATATGGCAATACTGCGTCCAGATGCCATTTGCTGATTGTCTCTGACTCGGCAATAACATCTTGGACTTGATTTTGTTGTGCTGATACACAAAATACCTATGAGAACACGGACACTGACCACCGTTATCATGATGTAATCTATTAATGACTTTTTCGAAGCTGTAAGAGGCCGTGTTCAGCGTGGTGCATACGGGTGATTGTAGTTGTTTGCCCACCAAGATTAATGAATCAGGTAAAGAAAAATGAAGGATACATGGTGCATAATAGGTTTTATCAGTAATAATAATAATAATAATAATAATAATAATAATAATAATAATAATAATAATAATAATAATAGAGAGAATAGCTTGTGTCAAATATAGATAGTTTTATTTTGAAAATATTATTATTATTATTATTATTATTATTATTATTATTATTAGTAGTAGTAGTAGTAGTAGTAGTAGTAGTAGTAGTAGTAGTAGTAGTAGTATTACAACTACTGCTTAAACTATTATGCACCACGTATCTTTCCAAAACTTTTGCATCTGATACATTAATCTTGGTGGCCAAACAACTACAGTCAGTCCTCCATATTCGCTGGGGGTTAGGTAACAGAGCCAGTCGAGAAGATTGAAATTCCGTGAATACTTGTTGCCCTAGGGTGGGATAATTCCTAACCTACCAAATCACTGTTCATTGCTTACGTGCAGTCGACTAACACACTAAGCACTGCGTAATATTGTTTTTACCTAGTTTATATCACAGTTAAAGTATATTATTTTTGAATAACCACATTTTAGTAAGTGTACAGTGTGCACATATGTACCGTGTACTGTACAAGGTAAGGCTATGGTACAGTACAGTATGCAACACTAGAAATCGGAACACTTATAACAAGAATATACTATTATTTTTATCTAATATAACACTCGCTGGTACGGTAGTGTATATTACTGTAATATATGTACAGTGCTATCACTACAGTACTGCTTAATTAGCTAAGGTAATACTTGTACTGTACTATAAGTGTTAGCTGTTTTCGTTACGGAGACTCAAACTGTTTGACAACTCACCGCACATGTTGCCTACATTTACAATATGTAGAGTACAGTAGTATTTACGTACAGTGATGTGCAGTATAGTTAATAAACAATACTATACATTACTGTAATACTCTATTGTACAATATGTATGTAATGATATTAAAAATTAACTAAGTATTCATATCATATAAAAAGACCACTAACCATTTTTGTGCAAAGTTCTACGCAGTCTTGAGGCATGACGCAACATCTGATGCGTCATCTCTTACGTATTACTCTATGGACTCACACATCTACTGTATATTAACCTGGTAAATATTACTATATACACTGTGCAGGAGTACTATAAAAATACTTGTAAAGTACATAGCTGTGAAAAAAAAATACAGTCATTATTCAAACAGTATTTTGATAATGTTCAGTAAATACAAAAGTATGGTATGGACTTGTTCAGTATATGCCCTTTTTTTGTAAAAACCAAACAAAAAACTGATCATTTATGTTTGGTCCAAACTGTACTCTTGCAAAAATGCAAACTGATCATGTAATATTGGACTTACAATTATATTTTTCATAACATTACATTCTGCATAACACTACAGTAACAGTAGGCTACTTAATGGAAAGTATTCGGCCAAAAGGCACAGTTGGTGAGGTGGATGGAGGAAAAGCTGTGCAGTTTAGAATGGATGAAATGAACAATGAAGAGACGTAACTGCACGGTACGACACCTTTAAGCTATTGAGTCATCTTTGCTGTAAAGATAAAGAGATTTAAAATGGATTAATACAGGATACATACAGTAGTAAAGAATGTACAGTATAAGTTAAAAACTATGTCAGATAATTTTTCAAGTTACAGTACTAGTGTACTGTACTAAATTAAAAGTAGATAATATACAAGTTGAAATCTACGACAGTTAGCTATTTAAGTTTCAGTAGCCTACTAGTGTACTCTAATAAATTAAAAATAGATAATATAATTCTTAAAAGTTAGTGGTACTGTACAGGGTAATTCACGTAGATCTCTATAAATCGTGTACTGTACTAAAACTGAACTGTAGGAATGGAAAATGTATTCATAGAAAAATATCTTTCCATTCTGTAAGGGAAGGAGGATCGTCTAAGTCATCATCATCACTCAGCTGCATCTGGATTCCAGAGGAGGGGTTGCTGGTAGGGCTTTGAGGGAAGGAAATTCTGTCGTTGGAGGAGGAGGTGGTGATGTTTGAGGCTTAGTGTCAGGCTTGGGCTCGGGCTTGGCGGGTGGCAAAGGTTTTACGCGACAGAAGAAGAGCACTGTTATTGGCAGCTGCTTTGGTGACTTCGTCTCGACCAAGATACTTATGTATCCAGCAAGAGCCTTATCCATCGAATGCATGAACTTCAGGGTACTGACCAACGAATGATCCGTGTTGTACGCCCTTTGCTTTAAATCCTCCACCATCCTTGACCAACTTTTCAAATATGATACCTTCCTCGTCCTTATTGGCATTTTCCTCTTCTTCACTTGCTGAATGGACTAATTGAGCTAGGTCCTCCTCAGTTAGCTCCTCTCCTCTGTCAGCTGCTCGTCATGGCCATCTAGCAACTCCATGATGTCGTCCTCGGCCTCTTTCCTTGAAGCCTTCGAGTTCGGCTGCCCTCGCCAAAGTCACAATTTTCTGGAAAGTCTGTTGGAAGGCTTCGTCAAGACTATTACTGCCAAAGTCGTTAATGCACCCTTGCCAAACACGTTTCCAGCAGGCATTCACAGTCTCTGACTTGGTGTTATAGAAGGATTCTTTGACAAAAGACAGACAGTCTGCTATCGTGAACTTCTTTCAGTAGTGCATCACATCGAGGTCAGGGTCGTTGTCGTAGGCATCTGGGAGTGGCACCATTACTCGTTGGCTGTAGTGAGCCTTGAAATTCTTAATTATCCCCTGGTCATAGTATAGGCTGGATGAAGTTAGTCATGTTCGGAGGAAAGAACACCACTAGTACATTTGGGACTGTCACACCAATGGAGTATAGATGTCCAGAAGCATTGTCAAGGGCGAGGAGGACCTTAAACTCCATGTCCTTACTCTCAAGGTAGTTCCTCACCTCCAGCAAGAAGCAGCACCGTAAACAGCTCAAGAAGAACTTCCTCGTCATCCATGCCTTCTTGTTGCGCATCCAATACACAGGCAGAAAATTCATGATGCGATGATGAGTTGCACGGTGCCTTGCTGATTTATAAAGCCAGGTTCAATGAGAGGGCTAGCGGTGTTACTGCATATAATCAACATACACCTGGGGAAGACAGAAAAAAGCATATTTATTAGAATAACCTGATTATTAAGTATAAACATAAACCCAAACATTAAATGATTTAATAACAAAACTAAAGTTAAATTTTATGCACACTTAATTGGAGAAACAGGAAAATAAATTACACCGTTAGCCTACCTGTCCTTTGCTGCCTTAGAATTTAGAGACGAGCGTTTCTCCTTAGCAATGAACGTCTTCTAAGGCCTCTTCCAAAAAAAAACCTGTCAAAAAATAAAAAAGGTTTTTAATTGAAATACAATAAATTACTATATGTTGAGAAGAATACACTACGTTAATTAAATTACGAGGTGTACACATGTACACTAATTAGCATTTATATTAACCATATGTACACACAAATAGAAAAAAAATGAAATCTTAAATTAAACAATATAGAATGTACAGGTACTGAAGGTATAAAAAGTAATTTGAATTGGCAAAACCATAGATTTTTATAACTGTACTTTATGCATTTACAGCACACACGTGTCTCTATGTTAAGGAAATTAAACAAGATATAAACATTAATTGCACAAACGACATTCAAAATGCAAACATTTAAATAATACATCAATGACAGTACTGTACAGCATGTTCAGGTTGTGAAGGTACCAAAGAATAATTCAAATTGGCAAATCTATAGTTTCGTTCAGTGTCTACGGCAGACACGTGTCTTTATATTAATCCAAATTTTAAGCTAATTTAAACAAGATTTTAACAAGGTAACTACGTAAACTATAGGGTGACAACGGAACATAAGAATATTAAATATAAAATTACCATAAACTTATTTGTTTCATCCCACACTTGCTCTGGCTTATACACCTTCTCCATGATGAGATTTTGAAACTTCTCCAGGAAACGTGTTGCTGCCTCATGGTCCACAGAAGGTAACTTGCCAGTAATTTTAATTTTTTCAGCCCCAAACCCCACTTAAACTTATCAAACCAACTTTTGCTTTTTTGGAAAAGCCCCTGATGGATTGCTGCATCTTGGCTGGTGGAAGGTTGGGGATTATCTTCCATGAAATGGCGGAGTACAGACTTGGCTTTCTCCCAGATAATGAGCAGTTGGCAGAGATCCCCTAATGATGCTGGTCCTCAATTCACAAAAAAAGGGGCATTCTCCATCTTAAGCATGCCTCGCCTTAGACATAACCTTCGCATTGCTAGGGGCACTAGTAGCCATGGCAGCATGAATATTCACAACATTCTCCATGATGTACCTCACGGTACTCTCGTTCACACTTGTTCATCCCTTCCTTACACTTACCTAATACTTTATACTTCTCTTCAATAGTCTTGACCTCTCTACCATTTAGCAGACCCTATGTAAGTCGAAGCAGCTAGCTTGGGGACCATGGTTTTCAAACAAAGGCAAGGCAAAATTTGGGTAAAATGAGTTGCGATGAAGGGGAGATTTACATGCAAGGACACATGAAGCGCGAGTAAGGCCGAGTCAGTGAGAGATGGGAGGTACTTGTACCAACTGTGTGTTACACGATCGTAAATAGTAACAACATTTTTTTTTTTTTTTTCATATATATTATGCTTTGCATCTTCGCTCTCCCCTCGCACTGACAGCGACCTGAATAAACATGTTTGTTTTTCTCACTGTTAACTGTTAACAGAACCAGTTGTCGGTTGAACAGGAAACAGCCTGTTATATGTTATGGCCTGACCTTTTTGCCCGAAATTGGTGTATATATAAGCCAATGTTCTGTAATAAAGTTACTCAGTTGCTTTCATCCTGCCTTCTTAGTCACAGCCTCTCTCAGGCCGTCACATTAGTGACCCCGGAGTGACTCGCTCCTCCTGCCTCCCCCCCCCCCCCCCCTCACCATTACTATGACGCCCTCAAAACATACTTTCTGCTGCAGTACTCGCCGTCGCCAGGCGCATGTATAGCAAAGTTTTTTCAGCTCTCTCAACAACTGTTGGAGGACCAAAGAACTTCGCTCGCCCTAAGGGAAATGACCAGTATCGCTCGCCTGCAACCTGCCGCAGATGGCTCTCCTCGTGAGGTGAACCTACCGTTTACCCAAACCTGTACGCGCTGCCATACCCGATGTCGATAGTTCACCCATAAAGGACTTTATGACCAAAGCCGACGCCCTTATGGAGAGCCACTTCATGACCTTCAAGACCTCCTGACGAAGAGGAAACCTATTCAACGTCAACCGAAGCTGACATGAATGCCGTAGGACACACATGCCTATTATGAATGCCGTAGGACACACATGCCTATTATGAATGCCGTAGGACACACATGCCTACCCCGTGACGAGCTGGAGCGCCAACAAAACCACCCATCATCCACCACTCACTTGCGCCTCAACCAACGACTTCTACAGCCACTCACTGCCGCCCATCAGCCGCAGTTTTGCTACTACCACTCCAGATTCGGGGCTTCCGAGAAGAAATGTACAGTATGTCATTTTCTTTTTGGCGGGGGGGGAGCTATGTACCAACTGTGTGTCACACGATCGTACATAGTAACGACATTTCTTTTTGTATATATTATACTTTGTATCTTCGCTCTCCCCTCGCACTGACAGCGACCTGAATAAACATTTCCGTTTATCTCACCGTTAATTGTTAACAGAACTGGTTGTTGGTTGAACAGGAACCAGCCTGTTATATGTTATGGCCTTCTTGCCCGAAATTGATGTATATAAAAGCCGATGTTCTGTAAAAAAAAGTTACTCAGTTGCTTTCATCCTGCCTTCTTAGTCACAGCCTCTCTCGGCCCGTCACATACTGCTGGGTTGAGAGGAAAGTGGCATGAAGCGAGCTGGGTGCAAAGGAACGTGGTTGGTTTGAAATTGTTATGTTTGTAAATATGGGATTTTTTAATTAATAGCCAATGCAGTAGTATGTTTCACGGAAGAGCAAAATCGCGAAGACAAAACCTGCAAATATGGAGGGCTGACTGTGAGACAGTCTGAAATAGTATTCAAGTAGGCAAAATACAGTGCTTTATACATTATTTATGGAGTAAACATTAATCTAAATATAAATCGAGTTCGATAATTATTCAATCGGCAGTCCTTGATGACTTCTTTCATTCAAATACTCTTCTTTTCTGGACAATACTTAGCGGAAATTTTTGAAGTTATATCATCCACAACTTCAAGGGCTAGCTATCAAAAAGAAATTTTTATTCCTTCACTTTATTTTTGTTTTATTTCCGCTACATACGCACCTTTAAACTAGTTAATTTCGTCAACTTAATCTATCACCATGGAAATTCTCCAGTGAAATTTAATTTCTGTTTTTCTTAAAGATTTCATGCAAATGTTCCCGCGTTTGTCTTCGTCGACACACACACACACACACACACAAACACACACACACACACACACACACACACACACATATATATATATATATATATATATATATATATATATATATATATATATATATATATATATATATATATATATATATATATATATATACATATATAATTTCTGTATTAGTTAGTATCTCATAGCCAACCTTCTATAACTTATTTTAAATATATCTAAATAGCTATTATGATTTTTAGATCTACAGAACATTATTCTTGATTTCTATATAAGCATCCATAAGCAGGAAAGATGCCAAAGTAATAGTTTGTAGTATCTTTACAACATGGAAGTAGACGCACATGATACACATTTTTATAAACTGTATGATACTTCCAGTATTTATATAACATTTGATATCATCACTGGATGATATGTACGCAAAGAATTCTTATTGGGATTTTTTTTCCCGTTATCAGACGTTCTTTTTTTAATTATTTCTTAGAATTGCATTAATAACATTCAGTGTGGCTAAGAGAGAGAGAGAGAGAGAGAGAGAGAGAGAGAGAGAGAGAGAGAGAGAGAGAGAGAGAGAGAGAGAGAGAGAGAGAAATAACCGAAGGTTACAGGTACAAGCATTTATATCTGTGTTAAAATCATGTAAGAATGTTGTAATTTATATTACGTCGATTCTGAAAAGAAAACGGCTTCTTCATCATTTTCGTTGTGAGTGTTCCTAAAAAACTAATTCGAAGGATATGTGGTTGAAAAATGAGAGAGAGAGAGAGAGAGAGAGAGAGAGAGAGAGAGAGAGAGAGAGAGAGAGAGAGAGAGAGAGAGAATAACCGACGGTTACAGGTACAAGCATTTATATCTGGGTTAAAATTATGAAAGAATGTTGTAATTTATATTACGTCGATTCTGAAAAGAAAACTGCTTCTTCATCATTTTCGTTGTGAGTTTTCCTTAAAAACTAATTCGAAGGATATGGAAAGAGAGAGAGAGAGAGAGAGAGAGAGAGAGAGAGAGAGAGAGAGAGAGAGAGAGAGAGAGAGAATTAAAACAACGAAGATTATAGACCCAATCACCCATATCTGGTTTGACTTTATCTGTGGATTACGTCGATCATATTGGCAAAACGTCTAAATAAGTATGCTGAAGGTAATAATCTGTCCCTTATTTTGCCATTTACATTTCGCAAAGGCCTTGATCATGTGATGCCCTTTTTACAATTTCCAATCCTGCACAAAAATCCCTTGATTGTGCTAAAGGTCATATACTATAGGAATTGATTTTAGCGCTGCTTTTGAGGCATATTTTGGAACTCAAACATTCTTTTCTTAGCAACATTGTTGCATTTTTAAGTAATAGATTACAGAATTGTTGTTAATGGGCAACATAGTGAGTTTAGGAATTTGATATCTGGTTTTCCTCGGGGTAGGCTCAATACTTTTCATACTATATACACAGGATATGTGATTTGGCCTAGAAAACAAGCTTGTTGCATAAGCAGAGGATTCTACTGACTTTGCCTCATTTCAATCTCCTGAATGTAGGTTTGGAGTTGCTGAATCCCTTGATAGAAATCAAGTTAAAATTAGAGCATGTTGCATATTATAGGTGGAGGACAGTGGCTCCTTAATATCCAGATCTCTGCATTGATGATATTTCTTAAATTATATGTAACTCATTTTAAATTTATGTGTGATTCTTCATTGCAATTTACTTTTTGAGAAACACATCCAATCTGTTTCATCATCAGTATTCTGAAAAAAAAAAAAAAAATGTTTTATTTATTTCAATCTACCTAGTTTCGAATATTGCTCTCTTGTCTGTTTTTCAGCTGCTGGATCTCATCTTGATTTGTTGGCCAAAAACTTGCGGTTTATTAAATTTCTTATTCTTTGTTTGCATAGTAATCTCTGGTACCGTCGTTCAGTTTGTTCTGTACACATATTGCACAAGATTTTTCATAATTCTGACCATCCAATCCATTCAGATTTTCACAGACACTACCATCCTGTACGTAGTACAAGGTGTGCAGTTAATTCTAACATTCAAACCTTCTCCATCATAAGACTAAATAGTACACAGTATTCTAGAAATTTTATTCCAGTTATGACCAGATTGTGGAATGATCTTTCTAATCAGGTGGTTGAATATATGGAATTTCTGAACTTCAAATTTGCAGCTAATGTTTTTAATGTTGAACCGGCTGATATAAGTTTATCTTCATTGTTTATAGATAACTATTCTGACGTTGTTACTGATCTTGGGGTATTTTATTTCGCTTATTCATTACTTCTCATCTAGTCTATTTATATCTTTATTTTCTTTCCCTACTGGACTATTTTTGCCCTATTAGAGCCCTTAGGGTTATAGCATCCTGCTTTTCCAACTAGGGTTTAGCTTAGCTAATAATAATAATAATAATAATAATAATAATAATAATAATAATAATAATAAGAAGAAGAAGAAGAAGAAGAAGAAGAAAATTGTTTCGTTATCAGTGTCTTTGTGAGTGATCCTTAAAAACTAAATCAAGGGATGTGCAGTTGAAATAGTCGTGTGTGAGAGAGAGAGAGAGAGAGAGAGAGAGAGAGAGAGAGAGAGAGAGAGAGAGAGAGAGAGAGAGAGAATATACAAGAAAGCAGATTTTATTTGGCCCTATATCTTATATAATACATTACTTTAAACAAGAGAGAGAGAGAGAGAGAGAGAGAGAGAGAGAGAGAGATTAAAGCTATAAAAAATACAATGAAAGCAGATTTTATTTGGCCCTATATCTAATATAAAACATTACTTTAAACAAGAGAGAGAGAGAGAGAGAGAGAGAGAGAGAGAGAGAGAGAGAGAGAGAGAGAGAGAGAGAGAATAACCATTCGTGTGTCCCATCTGCAAAGGTGAAAGGGCACACAGGGTTATAAACCTTCCTGTGAATCGGGGTTGTTTTGGCATTTCTTCTTTAAGAAACGCGGAAAGCTCGGCCTACGAGTACCTTAAGGTAACAACTCGGAACAACCGGATGTTGAGTTTCCCAAAACGGTTGGCCTGCGCTGTAATACACACTCGGAAGAGGATTCTCGGGGAAGGCTCAACTTTACTTTTGTTTCAAATAAGGTTTATATATTAGTCATAGGGCAAAAGAAATCTGCTTTCATTGTATTCTTTCATAGTTTATCTCTCTCTCTCTCTCTCTCTCTCTCTCTCTCTCTCTCTCTCTATTTATACGCACACACACACACACACACACACACACACATATATATATATATATATATATAAATATATATATGCTCCTGACAGTAATAGACTTAAAAAGGACTATACCTATTTAAGCGAACTTATTAGCTGAATATGCTTTTATGATATATTTAACACCTTAACATGAAACTTAACCGAGGCTTAACAAAACGTTTATATAATTCCCATAATATCCAATTTAGTTTTTGCATAAACAGTTGAGTTCTCATGAGATTAACTCTGCTATTGATGCAAATTGTGATCTACATGTTAATATAAGAAGTTTGCCAACTTCCTCCGGATGCTAATTTGTCCACCCATCTTTCAAGATTTTCGCTTGTTGTTAGGGACTTTTTTTTCTCTAAAGTTCTTAAAAAAATTTTATTTTTCCTTGCTTCATTTCCTCACTGGGCTATTTTCCCTGTTGGAGTTGGCTTATAGCTTCCTAAGGTTGTAGCTTAGCAAGTAACAACAACAGGAAGAAGAAGAAGAACAACAACAACAACAACAACAATAATAATAATAATAATAATAATAATAATAATAATAATAATAATAATAATAATAATAATAATAATAATAATAATAATAATGAGTTTTGTTACATGCAATCGAAATCCCTTTATTGGTATTTATTTTGTTGACTTTGCGAAATTCAACTCGAAATTTCACTGTTGGATCTCCAGCCTTAAGTCCTTCGATGGTTCCTTTACTCTTTTAGTTAAGGGGGGTTTTATTGTATTATTGGTAGTAGTATACTATGTTTGCAGTGTATTCAAGAATGAGTATATTCTCGGGAATTTACTTGCAAATATATCACCTCGAATAGATTTTTCATTATAATATACGTTTAATGTATCCTGTATACATCTTTATGGAGTGGTTATGATTATCTTTTATTTCTGAAGTCTTGCAAATGAGTTATCTATCCTTATTAAAATGGGCAAAATCTGTATTACGTCCATTTTTGGCCGTCATTATAGAAAAGAATATTGTTAGATACCAAGAGACAAGAGCATGACAATCA
>NC_090732.1:37167422-37187422 GCF_036898095.1 Palaemon carinicauda | reverse complement strand
CTTAAATGCTAGGACCTGCGAGCACGAATATAAAAACAATCGGACAAAATTAGGCTGGAACTATGAAGCTTATACATGTTGGTTTATTAACAGTGCAGGGAAGAGCGAGTAATAATATAACAATCAAATCCATTACAGTGTACAGCGTGCATGAAATCCGTCCGGTACAGAGTTCTCACTCTCTTGAGAGTACACTCAGGCACATTATTTTGTTTCCTTATTTCCTTTCCTCACTGGGCTATTTTCCCTGCCGGAGCCCTTGCGCTTATAGCATCCTGCTTTTCCCATTAGGATTGTAGCCAACTAATAATAGTAAGAACTAGAGAAGTGAACTAATTTGGGTACAATGCAATCATTATACTCTTTAAATAGGATTCTGTCAACTTTTATGGACTGAATTAAATTGCTAAATAATTCAGTTCATAGTTAATGAAACAGGATTCCAAACAATGAATATCCAAATAATATATTATGTGAAATCAACATTACATGTGTTATGAGAGCCATAGTAGCTTGTTTATTTGTTAGTAGCGTTAGAACTTAACAATCTTAGTTAACAGGGAAGTTGGTGAAGGTCAGAAACTTGCCGAGTTGGTTGGCTTAGTCATTCATATTTAAGGTTTTAATCTATTCTATTTTCCGTTCCTTCTAGAGGGATTTTCTCATTCTAGTGACGAATGGATGCTTTCCTTTTCAAGTTTTATCTTGAGAGGTAGTGCAGTATTATGCCAATATATACGAAATCTCTCTCTCTCTCTCTCTCTCTCTCTCTCTCTCTCTCTCTCTCTCTCTCTCTCTCTATATATATATATATATATACACGGACATGTATATATATATATATATATATATATATATATATATATATATATATATATATATATATATATACATGGACATATATATATATATATATATATATATATATATATATATATATATATATACAGTATATATATGTATACATATATATATGTATATATCTATATATATATTATATATATATATATATATATATATATATATATATATATATATACTTGTAAGTTTTATAGTCCCCCCTGGATTCAGTGAATATGAAAGTTTGCATTTAGATTAATTACAGTAGATGCTGACGTAGCTGGTGGAGAAAGAGTTGGCCTTTTTGGCTTGTATGTAATAACTGGTGTAAATTAGAGTACGCTGGAAAGGGAATTCATTGTTAGAAATGCAAGGGTTCAAAATGAGAAATTCCATAAGTATTATTGGATAAAAGAAACTAATGATAAAATTAGTTTGCTAAGTTATATATCAATGGTATGTGTGATTATTATTTTATTCAGCAAATAATAATACTTCATAGTTTTTGCTTGAGGAAAAGGGATGAAAATGTGGCTGCAATTGTAGTCAAGATAAATGAGTTGCATAAGCAGTGAAAAGGCTTATACGAAGAAAATGGCGTAAAGTTAACGTAGCGATGAAAGAATAAATGAAGAGAGGGTGGAATTCCATGATAAGAGTGATAGGGGCAGTGGAAATTGTCTATTGATTGAGTAGGAAAGGAAGAGAGAACTAAAAACGTTAAGTGATGGGATGAAGAAATGAAATATTTAGTTAAAGAATAAAGCCATCGAGTTTGATAAAGAAGTAGATTTAGTTAAGTGAAAAAAGTTACAATCGCATGGGAGAAAAAATAGTAAGCAAAGAAACAGGGGAAAAATAAGGGGAAAAGCAGCAATAGGGTAAAAGAGTTGTTCTTGAGATAAGTAAAACCAGGGAGAAATATCCATGTATATCTGGAATATTATGAGACATTAATGAAATCATAAGTCACGGTGATATTTTTCTGAATATTTTTACCAAAAAATATAGAAGTTGGTCTGAATAACTGAAATTGAAACGTTTATTGTTTTTGAGAATTCACGTGGCAGTGGCTGTTGAGATCATAGGAGGGCCTATAAGAGTGAAAAGTAGCCAGGAATCGATGGTATTATAAGTGAGGCGACAAGGTATGCGGTATTTAGAATAGTTTCCATGTGCTGTTAACTGGTGTTTGTCAGGAATGTGTATGAGGAATAGGTAAGAAAAGAAATGGATCATTTGCGTAAAAGTGAAAATAATAAAACTGGCTGCTAATATTGTAGGGACATACTTTTACGTAGTACACCAGACGTGTGGTAGGATTTTGGTAAAAAAAGCAAGATACTTATATAGAGATTTATCTAAAAAAGTCATGTGATTCTAGAAATGAAAGGTAGGTTGATTAAGTGTTTATAATGTTATATAGAAAAAACAACTTATGAGATACTAATATTAAGAGAATCGAAGAGTAGAAGATAAGTTGTTGACATTGGTTTTTAGAGATTTTCGATGTGGAAGAAAAGAATGATTTGAGATATACAGAATAATCCTGGTTTTATGTAAAATTCACGCGTGTGCAAAAGATTGGGAAAAGGCTTGTTGTGTCTAGGGAACGAAGATGAAAATATGTTATGGGATCAGTAAGAGAGGATTTCTTTACGCTGCATATGTGACTCGAGAGGATATGAAGAGCTCGGAATAGTGACGAGCCTTAAAAGTGGTTATGAAAGGGTTAGCAAAAGTGAAATCCTTTTGAGTACAATATATGAGCGTTTAGTCACAAAGAAAGAAAGGAGCGCTGTAGGCTGGTTATTAGAGTATTACAATTTGAAAATGAGACGAGGGAAGGGGATAAGTTGACCTGGAAGGAAAGAAATTCTGGAAAGTAGGGACATTAACATGCAAGAAAAGGTATAGGGGCTTGCTGTGCTACTGATGAGCCCTTTGCGTAAGTAAATTGAACGGACTATTTTGCAAAGGTTATTTAAACAGGAACTCATGTACGATATAGCATTGAAGGATGAAGAAACATGATGCTTTTTCGATTAGCTCGTCCATAATTTTAGAGGAAAAATGTGCGTTTGTTTACTTGAATATCCACTATTTTTTCCTAAAATAAATGGAACATAGAATAGTTAAAATGAATGAGATGTCAAGAGAAAAGTAAAAATAACCAGGTAAACACGTAAAGTAACAGATAAATTAGCAGGAAACAAGATAGATTTGGTAATAATGAAGTCCCCTCCCCTGAGATGCAAATTATGAAACTAGCTAGTGCTACTCAGTGTAATATTACAAGAAAATCAATAGTATTAATGACCAAATCTTTGAATATTGGGCAGACATCTGTAGAAATTCTGTTGGCCTAATCTCCTGTTATTCCAGAAAAGAAAATAGAATATTGTATAACGCAGGCGTTGTAAACAAAATATTATAGATTCCCTTTTTCTATCAAATGGTCAAAATATGGGCAAAGCCTGACCTTTGACTTTTCATCCGTTAGTTCATATTCGAGCAATCTCTCTGTTGTTGACTCCAACTTCTCTATCTCTCTCCCTCTTCCTTATCAAAGAAAAAACATTTTAATCCTCTCTCTCTCTCTCTCTCTCTCTCTCTCTCTCTCTCTCTCTCTCTCTCTCTCTCTCTCTCTCTCTCTCTCTCTCTCTCTCTCTCTCTCTCTCTTTAAAGTAACAAAGGTATTACGGCCCAGAAGTCTGTTTGACGCGTATATCAATCTATCTTTTTAACTATATATATATACATATATATTATATATATATATATATATATATATATATATATATATATATATATATATAGTATACAGTATATATATATATATATATATATATATATATATATATATATATATATATATATATATATATATATATATATATATAAAATTCATATATATGTGACATGATACGTCTGTTCCTCCTTGAAGAGATTATTATTCGGGATGTCATTTATATGCCATTTTAACTGTTATTTCTGTCACCCCCCATTTGTTTACCAACTAGGTATCTAATATACTGATTAGGTCAAAAGATGCACAATAAGTATTAGTCCAGTGTCATCATCTGCCAGTTTCCTCCCTGGAGTCAAACCAGGGATCTCTCATTTGGTACATAAAATTAAATTTGTATCCATGTACTATTTTATATGGTTATTAATGCCACTGCGATGCACCCAAGTCATTCTGTGTTTTTCCTCAGTGAATATAACTGATGAGTATCTTAAACTTTTCCTGCTGACATACTCATTTTCTTATATTTTTTTGATATATTGGAGTATACTAAACAAACAGAAAGATTAGTTAAAATGATATGATATTCAATTGAAGTGCAGAAAACCTCCACATCATCTGTAATGTATATTTAACGGAAGGCTCATCTGTAGCGTGTCAAATTCGCACTCTCAGACTTCACCGCTTTCCCCCCCCCCCATCTTCCATTCTCCCGTTAATCTTTGATAATAAGCACCTGTCTTTCCAACACCTCTTTTTCTCCAAGAAACGATCGGTTTCCAGGGTCTCGTTTATTTCACCTTCCCTTCACTATCATATCGTATACTCCCTTATTTCTACAAGCCATAGTCCTCTAAAAATACCTTAATCCATCATTTTACCCATGAGAGACCATTACATCTACAGCTCAAATTTTACTTCTATTTTCATTTCATATTCATATTTTAAAATTCTCCAATTGCGCATACAATGACATTGTTAGTGACTTAATAATAACTTCTCACACACTGTTAGCTCCCTCGACACCTCCACCAAGATATGACGTTTAGGCCTACCATAATTCATAGTATCAACCACCATTTACCAATATAAATCATACTCTTATATTCTTCCTATATCTATGTTTATATAAATTATATTATATAATGTGCTCCGTTTTTATACTAATAACCTTACTCTGGCATTTACTCTCATTTTTTTTTCTCCAAATCATGAAACTTTAACTAGCCTTTGCAAATTCGCATTTATAATCTCAATCAGTTCTGTATCATATATAACTGGCAGCTGTTCATAAACTTATTCACAAATAATTTTCTTTATACCATAACACTGAACATGTGTCCAAATCTATTTTCTAGTTTTCCTCATCACTCCATCCACGTCAATGTTAAAATTTTACTTTTTTCTAACATATATTCTGGCATATTCCTTACACATTCTCCTCTATTTTCACAAATCTGACAACACTAACAATGTTGCTTCTTACACCCTCACTTAAGTCAGAAGATACAGGTAACTTTTTAGTGTCCACACAGTAAGGGTAGACGAGATCACTTAGCTATGGTAAGCAGCTAAAAGAAGGAAACTGAATCCAAACCAATGCTCTCTAACTTTAGATAGTGCCCATTACCTTTCTTTGTCTGTCTAATGCTGAGCAGGCTTGAAAGGATTAGTAGCCATATTACCAAGGGAATATTTTATGTCCCGGTCATCCACATCAACCCATTTTCATGTAGTAAGAGCGAGAAATCGGTAGGAGGTTAAAGTACTAACTTGAGTGAAGGAATTACAAAGGTAGGGTAATAATGAATATTACATATTATACTTATGCCTAATTTGGCTATGGATAATTTTTTTTTGGATTATGAGAGAAGTAAAAATAGTTATAAATGAGTTATTGGGTAAAAAAGAGAATAAGAAAAAATTAGCAAAATCTTTTCACTACATCTTCTGCCACTGAAAGAAATAAGGAGCAAGGCAGCGAGAAGTTTAAGGACTGGAAGAGTTAAGGCTAATATTTTGTAACGTGTAATAGCAATCACTAATACAAAATTATTCAAATAGCTAAGCCTATAAGAAAATCTCGGATATCGCAGGAATAAATATCATGATAAGCCAAATGTTATAAATGAAAACTTCTAGATTTCTTGTCTGCCATTAGCCTTTCATTAAAATGATGTCATTAAATAAATTCAACTAAGTTAACTATATATTATATGTCTAGATAAAAACTATCCAAATTCAGAAGAATTATAATATTGGATTTGAAAATTTTGAATACAATAAATTTTAATATAGTCATTGTTCTGGCACAATAAATCACGAAGAACCCTGACAAAGGACAAATCACAGAGAGAGAGAGAGAGAGAGAGAGAGAGAGAGAGAGAGAGAGAGAGAGAGTGAGATTCAAATTCCACATATTACAGGCAAATCACATTGCATATATCTACAATTGGGTACAAAATAGTAAATTAATGACAATAAAATGACAAGTAGAAAATGTCAGCCTGTATTCAGATGCAAACCAATGCCTAAAATTTGAACAGCAATACCTGGGTAGTAATACTGGACAATTCTGCATATGCACACAGTCAACAATCATAATTTATTGGGTAGGTTATGAAAGGGCCATAAGCGTTCACTCCGTGAAAATAGTAGTTATTTCACGATTTTGTATTAAATAAACTAACATTAGACGAGTCAGTGAGCCCTAAGTCAATTGACATTATAAGAATGCTAGTTAGAATCAAAATACCACACGCACATATGCCTACTCACACAATCAGGAAGAGAGAGAGAGAGAGAGAGAGAGAGAGAGAGAGAGAGAGAGAGAGAGAGAGAGAGAGAGAGAGAGACGCAATTACAAAGATTGTGTATTATGAATAAATGTGTGATGAACCCATTGTATATTATATAAATATTCTACACATAATACAAATGTAAACCTCTTACCCTCTTCTAGAATTATGTTTGTAATAGCAATACTTTAAGATGCTAGGATAATTCATTAGAAAATGCAGTGTGCTACGAAGCTACAGAGGGCATTTCGAAATATTTATGGATATAAAATCTCGAAATCTTTTGATGGTATGACGCTTCTGTATGTTAGAAAGAATACACAAGTAAAGACACCACAACTGTCAAATACAAACTCTTTAGCAAGAAAGAGTAACTTATTTGTGACAGTGACACGTATTGAAAGCCTTCAAGTAAAATGTCAAATATAAATTTTGTAAGAGCATATTTGTATGTTACTAATCTCCATATTATAAATGCAATAATTACCTTGACTAAGTCTTCTTATATATTTGTTCTTTTAATATTTTTAATTAATCCTAAAAGATTGAAAATCACACTATCATCATGTAACCAGAGGGAAGTGGAATCATTTGGTATAACCATACATTAACAAACGATAATATGACACTGACACATTATATCAAGCTTATATTATAATCATTTACTGTGAAATAGGCAATTAAAACCATCCAGGAATGTATGTCACCCTTGTTCAATCTGATACTAGGACACTCACATCAAACATAAGATAACACGTACATCACATATTCAATAACTATCCCTTTAATTGGCGTTTCTGTAGTTCTGCTAAGCAATAATTAAGAGCAGGTAGCCAATAAGGTTAGAATTTGAAGAACTATTTGAAACACAATGAAACACCATTGGTCAGGTAATACCTGCGATAGCCGCAAACAATAGCCGAAGCCTTCTGCTACCTAGGGCTAGGGGTTCTAATACAAAGACACTCACATTAAACATACATCAATACGTAAACACTATGGTCGCGCAATACAACTATATAATCAAGAACAGCTAGTCTACAGGTGGTTATTCATGAAAGAAGATTGTGTTCTATTCTAGTAAACACTATTGTTGAATACTTATATATGGTTGACAGTTAAATGTTAACAACATTCCAAGTCGCTATTGGGCCACTACGCAGAGATGGATTTCGAAGGTGAGAGAGAGAGAGAGAGAGAGAGAGAGAGAGAGAGAGAGAGAGAGAGAGAGAGAGAGAGAGAGAGAGTTTATATTATTTTTCATAAGTGACCACAGTCGCACACAAATATCCCTTAGTATTATCAGAGAAAAAAAATGAATAAACCATTGCTAACTTATTGGTGCGATAGAATGGGTTAAACGATGTAAAAACCGAGGAAACTATCGTCTGGCAGCAAGGAAAATAGCTCGATGAATGATACTGGTTGGGAAGAAAGGGATAGTGAATAAGAGATAGATAAAGAGACGAAAGGTAGTACAATAAGGTGTGGGGAGGGAGGGAGGGAGTTTAAGATAAGGCATGGCTTTGTTCTACGACGACTGAAGGTAGCTAAAACCATACGGGGATTGGAAGGTGGAACAGCAAGCACAAAGAAATACTTGGAAATGGGACACTGTTGAAAAGAGAGAGAGAGAGAGAGAGAGAGAGAGAGAGAGAGAGAGAGAGAGAGAGATTTGGTTTGTCATTGGCAGCAATGTAGTCTTCTGTGACAGTTTCAAACCCTTTGGTAGCAAGCAGGGATACAAGATCTTCCGTTGGGCTGTTTTTATCTCATCCAATTACTCTTTCACATCAGGATTCCTGTCCTCCAGGGAACTGAGTAACTGAGGTAAATCATACTCCACACTGATTGCAGAGTGAGTTTGTTGCAGCATATTCCTGTTATAGTTAGTTGAGCAGTTTTTGATCAAGTAGACTGGCTTCCACCCCTGCTTCCAACAGTCTGGATGATTAGATATGCTTGCTGATGACTAGTCATGTCATGAATTTCATGGCCGTATGAAGGCCATGTGATATTATAATATGGCGATCTCTGTATCGGCACTTCCCCACTTCAGCTCCATTAATTTACATAGCAATGCCTCGTCCGTTGTGCCGCTCTTTTAGTGTTTTAACCATGTTTTTGCACTTCAGAATCACATGCTTCGATAATGGGCATGTAAACGTTGGTTGTCATTTCAGGTGAGATTTCCCTGTAACTTTGGTTGAAGCTAGTCCATCCTTTCTTTATATATCCCTCATCCTGGTGTTTAAGAAAGAATGCCATGTCTTGGGCTGTAGCTTTTATTACTCCTTTCACATCTGATTTTTCTGAGCCACTCTTCTTGTGTACTTCTGTTGATTTTTGATAGGCTTTTCTTTTTACTCTTGCTGAAACGTGTCTTCATCACTTAAGGTATGCTACCACAAGGCTTTCCAATTTTGATGGCCATAAGTCTTTCATCATCATGTCTACTTGTGGACCACATTGTAACTCTGTCATTTTTGTAGCATGGAATATCCTTTTTATTCCATCAAGTGTTGAATTATTTATCAATATTATCGCAGGTAAATATGTAAATTCCATACAAAAAGTTCGATGGAGTCACAGCTCTAGTTCCTAGATTCCTGTTGTGTAGCGTTCTCTCTGCCATAATTGTGTTAAGTTGCAGCATGCTGTGATAAATGATTGTGTCCTGCTTTCTGAAACAGTTTCACCTACTCCTTTAATCGTTTTGCTTGGTGCAATGTATTTGCTAATCCCACATGCTTCGGTGTACAATGTTTTCCTACAGTCACACTGTAGACAAGATCTTGGGCTACACTTAGAATTCTTGTCTGCATATCAGCTTCCTTCCTTTCAACTGTGACATCTTTATCATTTGGGCTTCCTTCCAATAACCAATGACCAGAAGCTTCGACTCTTTCAACTGTGGTATTTTCATCATTTGGGCTTCCTTCCAGCAGCCTATGGCCACCTAAATTCAATCATATGAATATCAAAACATTTTCAGATGTACATGAAATAATTTCCCCCTCATTAACGACACATTCAGTATATTTAGAGTGAGACAGGATGTCTTCTCATAAGATCAGTGCAACATGTAGCCTCTCCGGGAATCCCTCATTAGAACGGGGATATATAATGATTTTAAGTCGAAAAATGATTCATGCAACAATTTTCTGTGAACAAGCAATACATATTGATTAGGTACAATTATGAAGTCATAAATGTCCTGCACATATAAATGAAGTTCTCCTTTGAAAGTAGCTTCCTACTTCTAAAATGCATGGACTTCAATATTGGCCTTTTCTGCCAACTTAAAATATCTTTCCCATATTTAAGATATTTTAAGAACATGCTCCTTCCAGGCAGACGACTATCTCACCGAGAATCCATTCCATAGTAGGTAGTAGGTTGGCCAGGGCACCAGCTGCCCGTTGAGATACTACCACTAGAGAGGTATTGGATCCTTTGACTGGCCAGCCAGTAATGCATTGGATCCCTCTCTCTGGTTATGGCTTATTTTTTCTTTGCCTACACTTACACAGAATAGTCTGGCCTCTTCTTTACATATTCTCGTCTTTCCTCATACACCTGACAACAATAAGATACCAATCACTTCTTCACCCAAGGGGTTAATTACTGTACTGCAATTGTTCAGTGTACTTTTCTCTTGGTAAGGGTAGAAGAGACTCTTTAGCTATGGTAAGCAGCTCTTCTAGGAGAAGGATACTCCAAAATTAAACCATTGTTTTCTAGTTTTGGGTAGTGCCATAGCCTCTGTACCATGGTCTTCCACTGTCTTGGGTTAGAGTTCTCTTGCTTGAGGGTACTTTTGGGCACACCATTCTATCTTATTATTATTTTTTATTCCTTCCTCTTGTTTGTTTGAAATGGTGTGTTGGGCAGGTTTAATAGAAGGGCCATGGATGCCTGGTGGTTTTTCAAGAGGTGGTTTTATCCTTTTCTGATTCTTTTTCTCCTCAAAACCATTTTTACTGTCCTCCCTTCAGTTGAAGTGGCTATCCTGGACGGTATTTAGCCTTGCATGGTGTATCGACTCCTCCATGTTGACCAGTTTTTCCGACTTTTCACTATAGTCTAGGGGTTTCATCAATCACTTTATTTATAATTCTGTACATATTGTTTTTGTTATAATTCTTGTTAATCTAGCTTTTAAGTATGATGTCTCTTTTTTATTTCTATTAATTCTTATGCTGTCTGGACACATTGAGCGAAATCCGGGATCAGTACGTCCTAGATTTCTTCAATGTCGTCTTCTGTATTGCAATATTCGTGGTCTTCATGCAAATATCCAATACTTTACAGTTGCGTCCAGACAGTATGATATTTTTTTGTGCTCAGAAACTTTGGTTTCTACTATGAGGCACTCATCTGAGCTCCTTATAACTGGTTTTAAGAAGCCAATAATGTTGAAACGTGATGCCATCCTTAGGGCCATGGGAATGGCGGTGTATATTAGGACTGAGTACCCTGCTTCTCATAAGTCCTGCTATCAATGTGGATGTCATGAGATTCAGGTAATAAAAGTTTGTGGCAGACATAACAACTTTTATTTGTGTTCGATCTACCGGAATCCAGACATGGATGATTCTATCTTCGATTGTCTTCTTACCATTATGGCTATGATATAAGATGATAGAAAGGCTTCTTTTGTCTTTGTTGGTAATTTTAATGCTCATCATAGGGAGCGGTTAAGTTCTATCTCTCCTACCGATCGCCATGGTTTAAGAGCTTTAGACTTTGCCTCTGAATCAGGCTGTGAGCAAATCATAAATGAAGGTACTCACAGGTCTGGTAATTGCTTGGACCTTGTATACACTGACTCCCCTGGCGTTATAACTAGTAAGGTTGGTTCTCCAGTTGGGACATCTGATCTTGCCTTGATTTCATTAGTAGTGAAGACTGAGCAGCCTGTCCCTGATATATCATACTCTTGTAAAATTTATATGAAATCCCAAGCAGACTGGAATGGAATTTTGAATGATCTTTTGTGCTTGAATTGGTCACAATTATATAGTAGTGTAGATCCTGTTGTCCCTTTGAATGAGAATCTAGTCAACATAATTGATAGGCGTGTCCCTTCTCGTGTGCTAAGGTACCGAGTGAAGGACAAACCATGGTTCAATGATGATTGTAGACGTGCTTATTTGGAGAAGCAAGAGGCCCATTCTCTTTGGAAGGGTAACAGATCAGATTTGACCTGGAACAACTATACCCAGCTTCGAGCTTTTGCTCAGAGTGTTTATGCCTCAACTGAAAAGGAGTACAATTTAACCATAAAAGAAACCCTTTCTGGTACAACTCAGGAACATAAATGGTGGTCTACCCTTAAATCTGCACTCTTTGGTGTAGATGCAACAGTTCCTCCTTTACCTAAACCAGATGGCTCAGTCACTCACGGTCAAAAGGAAAAGGCAACCCCTTTTGGCTGATGTTTTTGACAGTAAACAGAGTAATGAAAAACTTGAACTTCCTCATTCTTGTTTTCCTGAGGCTAAACTAACTAGTTTAGCTTTTCGATCTCGTGAGATTAAAGCTCTGTTGATGGACCTTGATGCTTATGGAGGTGTAGACCCAAATAGTATTTTTCCTTTGTTTTTTATGAAGTCAGCAGATTTTTTAAGCTCCAAAGTTATCTGTTATTTTGCGCAAGTTAGCAAGAAGAGGAATTTTTAGCACTTATTGGAGAATTAGTAATGTTACTCCTCTATATAAATTGTTTGTGGTAGCTCAAGTCCCACTGATTACCGCCCAATTTCCATAACTCCCATATTATCTAAAGTTTTTGAACATCTGGCAAAACGTCTTAATAGGTTTACTGAAGGTAATCATCTATTCCCTAGTTTGCAATTTGGTTTTCGTAAAGGCCTTGGAGCATGTGATGCCCTTCTTACAATCTCCAATGCTGTACAGAAATCCCTTGATGGTGGTCAGGAAGTTCGTATGATTGGCCTTGGATTTAGTGCTGCCTTTGACTGTGTTAATCTTGAGGCCCTTGTTTTCAAACTGAAACAGTTGGGAGTGGGTGGGTCGTTTCTTAGTATTATTATTGATTTTTTAAGTAATAGATCTCAAGGAGTTGTTGTTGATGGGCACCATAGTGAGTATAGGAATGTGATATCCAGTGTTCCACAGGGTAGTGTTCTTGGACCATTACTTTTCATACTATATACACATGACACAAGCTTGTTGCATATGCAGATGATGCTACTCTTTTTGCATCAATTCCATCCCCTGAATGTAGATCTGGGGTTGGTGAATCCCTTAATAGAGATTTAGCTAAAATTAGTGCATGGTGAAAATTATGGGGTAAAATTATGGGGTATGAAGTTGAATTCTAACAAAACTCAAAGTATGATTGTAAGTAGGTCAAGGACGGTGGCTCCTCAACATCCAGAACTCAGTTTTGATAGTGTTACTTTAAATTTGTATGACTCTTTTAAAATTTTAGGTGTAATTCTCGACAGCAAATTTACTTCTGAGAAACACATTAGGTCTGTGTCTTCTTCAACTGCACAAAAATGGGCTTATTGAGAAAGTCTTACAAGATTTTCGGTGATCAATCTATTCTGAAGAAGTGTTTTAATTCTTTCATTCTACCTTGTTTTGAGTATTGTTCTCCTGTCTGGTGTTCAGCTGCTGATTCTCATCTTAATTTATTGGACAGAAACTTATGGTCTATTAAGTTTCTTATTCCTGATCTAGATATTAATCTTTGGCACCGTCGTTCAATTAGTTCATTATGCATGTTGCATAAGATTTTTGATAACTCTGACCATCCTTTACATTCAGATATCCCTGGACAATTCTATCCGGTTTGTAATATTAGGCGGGCAGTTAATTCCAATTGCCAGGCCTTCTCCATCATGAGGCTCCATACTACATAGTATTCTAGAAGTTTCATTCCAGCTGTTACCAAGTTGTGGAATGATCTTCCTAATCACGTAGTTGAATCAGTAGAACTTCAAAAGTTCAAAGTTGGAGCAAATTTTTTTATGTTGACCAGGCGGACATGAGTTTTTTTTTTTTTTTTTTTATATAGCATGTTTTTGACGTCGTTAATAGTTTATATAGGACACCTTTTTTGACGTTGTGACTGTTTTTAGAATAATTTATTGTTAATTTGTTCTCATCATATATTTATTTTCTTATTTCCTTTCCTCACTGGGCTATTTTTCGCTATTGGAGCCCTTGGACTTAGAGCATCTTGCTTTTCCAACTAGGGTTGTAGCTTGGCTAGTAATAATAATAATAATAATAATAATAATAATTTAATAATAATAATAATGATAATAATAAGACCTGTCTTTTCTGGAGAATCTTTGATCTTTGATGCTTTTCGTTTGAACCATATGAAGCAGTTGGGATGGTACTTTCCCTCTCCAAAAATGAGGTCACTATCTCCTGTAAGAGGCACAAGGATCTGTTGATCTTACCTGGACAAATCCAAGATCTATTTGCTTATTTTGAATGTAGCAACAGATGATACAGGCTCTTTGAGTTTCACATCTAGGCATTAGATGCTTAGGTCCCATTTCCCAGTTTAAGTTGTACCGCTCAGTATTGGGGTTGTGCACTATGGCTAACACGCTTGAAATTAGAAGTTTGATTTTTATTTTTTTTTATCCTTTCAATTTTAAGTTTACTGGTGAACCACACGTAACAAGATTTGTTCCACAGCAGTTTTTCCACATCTTTTATGGATATTTTCTTCATACAATTGTTTGCTTGTTACCTGTATCTCACAGTTTGCCTTACGTCTGTTGATATTTTGGTATTTCAATAGAGAACAAAGAAGTTGAGTTCTAGAAAGAAAATAATTGACATATTTTGAGATATGTTTAGGATTTTTCTTCAGCAAATTCCAGACAACCTTGGTGCAGAGGGAATATGGAAGCACCAATTTACCTTAGGGAATTGGTTATCCTGGAGGAGGAAAAAACATTATAGGGGCCTAATTCCTGATGGTGATTTCTGGTTTGTAATACTTTGAATTTTTAAGAAATGCAAGTTACCCACTTTTCCTCAAAAATGCCTACTGGGTCCCATAATTCTGGAGTTACAGGCCAGTCTAGAATTATACCAAATTTAGTTCTAAATGCTAGGGACTAAGTGCTACCAATAAGATTAGACAAGTTATTAGTAAATTCATTATGAAAATAGGTTGAATGATTCAAACAATATTCTTATGGCATGCACAAACCTCAACAATTATCAATAGTTATGAAAAGAGAGGGCGAGAAAGAAAGCTTAAATAAATGAAAGAATATCTGATATGATCAAAATGAATTCCATCATTATGAACTTTGAGAATAAGAGGCTTGCTCTGCCTTTTGAATTGTTAACATAATGCTAGTTGAATATAACTTCCTGTGTTGTTCGGGACAACTTTTTTAACTTGGTGTTTAATCCATGTCCGTGCAACTATAGCAACCTCATTGAGTGGGACCTGTAGGATTCACCATTTGATAATAGTAACACCCTTCTTCTGCCACCAAATACATATCTCGTGTCGAGACTCTTGTATGGGCCCTTGGGGATCTGAACATTCCCTTGCTGTACAATGCCACCGGAGCCTTCTTAGATTGTGCTTATGATCCCTAAATGGTATTGGTGATGCTGGCTGAGCCCACCTTCTTTACCTTTTGCCCAGTTCTCTAAAGTTTAGTCTTTCAAAGTTTGGGATTAAAACCATGTGAAATGAGCCTTGTTCATTACAGTGCAAAAGAAGGCATTTGAGTTTTAAGCTACCCATATATAATGACATTTAGGAACATTGGTTTAGAGCTTGTGCCAGGTGTGCAGTTAATTCTTCAGTGACTTTATTAGTTGATCCTTAGGGCTGCTGGTTTTAAAGAAAATTCTTGTTTTGTAAGGTAGGTAGATCATAAGTAAATGGATGGTGTTGGAGGTAATGATGTGTAATGTCAATGACTTCTGCAAGTTCTGCTTCCTAGATAAAATTCATATCTCGAGATCCCTTAAAACCCTTCTTACTATTGATAAGGGGCTCATTTATTACTTATGATCATCTTTAAGGAGAACAGGTGGGCCACTGCTCTTTGAATCATTTTGGAGGCCTTTCATCTTTTGATCGGTTGAGCAACGAAAGAGTGATGCTGCTCCTTTTGTTTTGACCTTCTTAGACATAGCTATGGCATTTTCATTTGCACGAATCTTATTGATCCAATCGTGATAGCTTCAAGTCTCCAGAGGTATTAGACATCCTCTGATTTGAAGAGATCGATCAAGATAGTCAATTGGTTACTCTAAGATGGAATGTACATAAGAAAGGGACTTGTTTTGACTAGCTTCCATGGTGTCTGTGCATGAAACGAAAGTATAGGCTCACAAATTGTTTTTGAGAACATGGAATGAGGGAAATTGTTTCTCCTGATATGGATGTCTTCGTAATTCATAGTATTAGAGAAGACTTCATTGACTGCCTGAGAGGTATCTTTCTTCTTCGACCTCATTCATTATTTGTGTGCTTGTAGACTGGTATGTCTAAGACAGACCTTGCCACAATGGTTTCCCTTGTATCAGCAAAAAATGGGAGTTTGTTGGTTGGTCTTTGATATGGTTTTCTTTAAGGAACTTGAAAAGAGTTCATGGGAGGTTGGGGATGATGCTTGCTGTGCTGGAACCATTTGCAATCATGGGCCTAGGTGTCTTCCCTTCAATGGGAGTAACTTCTGTTCGTTAGGAATGTGATGGGAGATCATGCCTGGTTTTAGACTGTTAGCAAACCTTCGATGATACTGTTTACCAGCATTCTGTATATAAATTACAATCCTTTCTACAATTGTGTAATATTGAGGCAACATATTTTTGTAGATTGCAGTTAGAGCCTATGGGGACAGACGTAATAAAGTCCCCTTCTGTTGCTACAAAGAAGTGCATTTCAGTAGCTATTCATATTTCTGTATCGAATGGTTCCCGATAAAATAAAACACTTAGTCCCTTATAATTTTGTTACCAGAATGGAACATCAAAGAATTGATGACCAAGGGAAGACTGATGTAATCTTACTTGCATTTGAAATTTCCTCCCATTTATGAATATGAAACTTGTATATGGAGCAGAAGATGGCAAAATCTTTGTATGTTTCCGGTGATAGTGAGGATAATGACATATGGAAGGATTAAAGAACTACCAGCAGTGATCAAGTACTCTTGTCATTATCGTTGACACTGCAATTGCTAGATGTCTTAGCTATAATCAGTGGAAGCACTCAAAAATCCAATTTAAACAAGATATAAGCACGATGCATTAAAGTCTGTTTTCCTTTGCCTCAACGTTTCTCTAATATTTATCTATCTATTCTTGTAGGGTTCCTTTGACACTTCTTTATTGCTTTATCTATGTGCCACTATTTGAGGAAATGTTTATTCCATATTGAGGTTATGTAGTAATTCATCCTATTCTTAGCTAGAAGCTTTGTAATGCATTTTTGTGTTTGTTTGTAAGCGGGCACTGGTTGACATTACATTGGCACAAGCAGAGTTTATTATTTTTTTTGTTTACCTTAGCACTTTTAGTGGCACGCGAAGCTACATGAAAAGAATTTTTTGGTAGACTTGGCATATAGTGTTTCTTACTTTCTTTAACTTGTCATATATTTTACAGTGATAAGCTCACCAACTCAAGGTCACTCGTATTTACAGCAAAAAATTCTGTATTAAGCAAATGCATTTCGAAGGGACAAAAAACATTGGACAAAATTGAAAGTCACTGAAAATGTAATCAACCAAGAATTAAAGTTAGGGAAGCATAAATAAATGAACTATTATAAATCTAGAGTTTTCAACTAACTGAGTTTATAAATAGCTCATTGTTAAATATCACTCTCTGGTACGGGTAATATAACATGTATATGATACAAGGTAAAATAAAAGTCCTCTATACCCCTTGGCAAAAAAAAAAAAAAATAAATAAATAAATTTAAGACTTAAGACAAGAGATGGTAGCCTACAATACCATTAGGTGGGCTCAAGTCTATGGAAGATATAAAACACCTTATAATCACAGGAATCGTAATTATTTTATGAAAGATAAAATGAAAGAAAATAAATGCAATTTTGTACCGTTGAACAATAGTATCGTTTATAAATGCCACCTCAATTCTCACACACGATAGTGTGCAATTAGTGGTAAAGCGATTTCAAATCTTACTTGATTTAATCAATAAATGAATGGCTAAAAACGGTTTACAATTTCAAATAAACACGTAACACAAATGATATACATTCACCACAATAAAGCTGTACTTCCCTTCAAGATGTTACTGAAATAGTATTAAATGAAAACATAGCAAAATATGTATGCAAATTAAACTAATTCATATCTATATTAAATATATTGATTTGCCTATATCACATACGTGCACATGCATTTCTCAGGATTTTCCATCCAACCTGTTTGGCTCTCGATCCATGTGACACATGTATATTCAATCACCTGTGTTTCCCTATATAAGTTCATTACAATTTTTACACACATTATCTCAAATCTTTAGCGTTCATCATTTACTGTATATGTTGCAAATGTTACCTGGTTTACAAAAATTTGAAAATTATCAACGAACTTGGACTTAAATGGAATTATCGTCTGAATTCCTGTACGATAACGACTCCAGTCATTTTTTTTTTCACAGTAAAAAATAAGAAAGTTCTAAATTCTGGATATTCTTCATTGTACAAGGAGATACCAGTAAATACTGGCTGAGCGCAGTATTCTGGAATGAAGGTGGAACGGAAGGTTGCATCGGTTAAAAAATTTCCCTTTTTCCCTCCCTTCTCTTTTCTCTTTCTCTTTCTCTCCTCTCTTCTATCTCTATAACCTCCTTTTGTTATTGCTACGTGACCGTTATGTAACACCATGCTACGTAACGGTATTTTTCAATTCGTGAAAAAAAGACCGTTGGCTTAATGCGTACGGCTGGGTACGCTATGTAGTTTATTTTAGTTTGCATTAAGCACTCTTCTAAGGTGTATTTTATAATTTCAATTTATGAAAAAATATGGAAATTTGTAAGCCTATTGATTTTAGCCTAACCATGCCTAGGTAATTTTAGGCTTATGTCCCCCATAATGTTGTCCCATTTTGTTTTAAACTTCCTACATAATCATCTATAACTAACCCTTCATCCACGCTGATACCTTGGCTAAAGCCGCTCTGTTCTCCACAATTAATCTTTCCGTCGCGTATCTCCATCTCTTAATTAAACGCTTACCATACACTTTTCCAGTATTACACAAGCAATGGAGATCACCACACAAGTACACATACGCAAACATTAAGAGTTTAGTTCACATTAGGGTAGAGCCGATGACCTAAAGATTGAAAGCCGAAGAATGCGGAACGGGGGTCCTAACAGAAACTGGAACCCAAATAATCTCACAATGTCCAAGGAGTTACTTGGGTAGGGTGCACATAGCATACCAACGAATTTTACCCAACTTGTTGACCAATCAATGACTTGAGGGATAGCTTTTCATTTGAATTATTCCTTATGATTTAATATTATAGAACTAAATACACTATCATGACTGTAATATGAATTCATTTCTATCTGCCATCGAAATTTCATCAGACTCCTCTTCATAAGAATTTTCCCCATCGTAAACCTTACGGTATTTATTTCCTCCTTTGCCTTTATGCACCTAGAACAGCTAGTAGAATTTTCCCCATCGTAAACCTTACGGTATTTATTTCCTCCTTTGCCTTTCTGCACCTAGAAAAGCTACTAGCTGACTCTATGACCTTATCATAGAATTTTACACACTACTTACCCAATCTCTTTGTTTTCATTCCTTCACCGCTTAATCCAGGTTTTACACAGTTTCGCCTTATTCTCTATGTTTTAGTTTTCTAAATATACGGTCTTCAGTTTAACTCCAAGTTATGTTAATTAACTTACTACAACCAAATGAGGATCTAATATATCCTGACGGTCATCTTTTCACCTTTACATCTTATATATACTCCTAAAGAGTTTACAATCTTGAAAGTCCTTTACCAAAGTATATATATCTTTCTATGTATTATGAATGAATATTCTTCTTTCAAGAATCTAGCCCTTAAATTTACTCCACGTCGATACATATCCACAATGCCATCTGTTTCTGTCATTTAATTTTGCATTTAAGACTAGGTACAGCCATCTCTTTATAATCTCCAACCAACTCATATCTCAAGTAGCAATAATACTATTTTTTTTTTTTTTTTTTTTTTTTTTTTTTACGGACATTGAATGACAGGCAGACATTGGTCTCGGGAGAAGAGTTTCATCTGGCACGTCCACAGCCCTTCAATATTCAGTTCCTTTCCCTTGATCAATATCCATTTATGACTATCTTTCCACATTTATCAGTGACCTATTTTTAAAAAGGTCTCTGCCAAAATAAGTGGTTTCTGTGTGTTATGTACTTCACTTTCCAAATGACCTTGTCGGCTAGCATTAAAAAGTCTTTCATGTATAATTTAGATATATGTTATCTCTCTATAAATATTATCTCCAGAGGGGGAAAAAAGTCCCAAAGTTCTAAAGCTTCAATTGCAGGATGAAGAATGAGCCCCTCTACAGATAAATTTCAAAACAC
>NC_090732.1:37137422-37162422 GCF_036898095.1 Palaemon carinicauda | reverse complement strand
GATGAAATCTTAATCTTGCTGGGGTTCAGACAAGTCCGACAGGCTCATTGGCACTGCAGAGCAGTAATCCTTGGGGTATTACTAAGCACTACCAAAATGGTTGCAATTAGTTTCAATTGAATAGCCATACTGCATCTATTCTTCCCAGAAATGCTATTTAGATTGACAGTTATAGTATTGCATAGGCTTCAGAGAGATTTTGAATGATCTTCTAAAGAGGCCTGTTGCAGAATAGCTTTGTGAAAATGAACACAACAGCAACATTCGTTCACACTACATATGGTTTTTTTTTTTTTTTTTTTTTTTTTTTTTTTTTTTTTTTATCATTAGCTTTAAGGTAATGCATCTGGTCCATTCTGTTGAATACAACCCTGTGCCCTTTTTGAATAACATTCTACAGCTTCTGGCCTTACCTATTGCAGCATTAACATATGTTTAGCTAGGCTTTTGAGTGTTAGATTACGGATGTTAGATGTCATTTGGCTTAAAGTATTGTAATTTCAATCATTATTGACCTCTTTTTATATTTTTCCATAATTCAACAAACTTTTTATCTCTTTTAAACTATTTTACTTCTTGGTATTAGCCTACGTGATCCAGCTTTAAGGTTGTGACCCCATTGTTAAAACTAATTTTCCCGACAACTTGGTGCTTGGTAGTTTTCCAGCCGTCTGTACAAAATTACTTTGGAAGCCCCTTTGTCACACATATGGATGTGTGGAATTCGATCCTTGAAGGTGAATGCCAGAATTTCATGTAAGCAGAGAATTAAAATCTTTCTGTTTCTTAGAATAGAGTCTGTATAAGGTCCGGTTGTCTGTACCATTAAGTGGAATTGAGATACATATTGCTTTGCAGGTCTTCTGCCTGCCAAAAGCACAGGAAGCTATGTTTATTTTCTGCAATATATCTTCGTCACTATCAGTGGTGGATGAAACTGTGCCACCAAGGTATTTGAAGAATGGTACTACCGGAGTTGTGTATCATTATTGGTGAAGATAGGCACTTGCTGACTCATGTTAGCTGGCAGGTTTATGACCTCTTCTTTTCTTGCATTTGTATGCAAGCAAGGTGCCTGGTAAGTTGAAAATAGACATTTTGATTTTAAACATAAGTTGCATAAAATTTGTATGCATTTTTATCTTATTGAGCTGGAAGTCAAATTATAAAAAGATTAATGCCTCTTAAGGTGAACACAACTTATGAGGTCAGAACAATAAAACGGGTCATTTATAACAGCCCTCACAGCCAACGTATTAGTCAGTGTTGAACTTCAGTAAATAAATTTAATTTAGTAGTTTTTGTTTGATTTCATTTTAAACAATTTATTATAAACCGAATATTCAAATTTTATTTGAAAAAAAAAAAAATCGAGATCAATAGGTTAGGAGTCTCAAGACTTCCGTTTAGTTAATTTTCTTTTTTACTTGAATCAAGACCCCAAAAGATTTTAAATGAACTGAAGGTGAATTTGAAATATGTATGTGCATACAAGCCCACATACATCCACCACTATATTTGTTCTTTTTATTAAAGATTTATTTTTATATGGATATCCATATGACAAACATCCATATGAGGGTATGGGTAAAATCTTGATACTTGTCTGAGCATATATATTGTATAAGTTATACACTTGTTTTTCTTCTCTTAATGGATAAGTCCTAGATGAACTAGACAGAAATTAAAAAATTTACTCCTTATACCCCAATTCCACACATATGGTCTTGCTCCCGTTCTCAGCCGTTCCTACCAACATTTGTTATGTAAAGGGTTTTTTTTTTGTTTAACAAATCTTATGCAAATATAGCAACACACATGAAGAAAAATTCTGGCAAGTGGATATGAACGCGAGCTAGGTCGGAAGTAAGCTGTGAGGGATAAATGTTAATGGAATGGTAATGGGACAGTTCGAACGGTAGTGGTTCGGTTGAGACAATATCAGGACGCTATGGAAAAGCTAACGGAACCGTATCAGAACATTAGAAGATCTACTTCAATTGTAAGATAGAAATTAGAACGGCTGTTGACGCTGCGGGATCTGTATGAGATGGGTAGTGATAGTATGAGAACACTATGTACCAACCGTGTTTCACACAATTGTACACAATTCCTTTTGTATATATTATGCTTGTATCTTCGCTTTTCCCTCGCACTAGAACGAACATGAAAATTCATGTCTGGTTTTTCCTCTGTAATATTGTCTGTCTTGTGAACTTGTTATGTCCTGTTGCCTTGAGGTTTTGTATATAAGGAGAGTGTTCTACAATAATATAACTCAGTTGATTGCATCCTGCCTTTGAGTTCACAACCCTCTCTCGGCCCGTAACAACTACAACTGTGGAATGAATTTTGTTGGCTATTCACTTCGTATCCGTTAGCACAGTTACCATTCCTTCAGTTCCATTACCGACATTCCAAGGTTCCATTACCTTTCACATCAAACAGGAGGAGAACAGCTAAATTTCTTAACGTGCAACCTGAACTCAGCCATCTCAACCTTTCCTACCATTAACATCCATTTGCGTTCGATTTAGGTCTCATCTGATCTCTCCCATTCCTGTACCATTCCTTGGTTAGTATGGGATTGGGAGTTAGATGTGTGTGGAATGGAAGTATTAGATCTTTCACTCTTTCTGGCAATGACCTAATTTAGACTTCCAGATTTGACTAACCATTCAATTCTGAATTGGCAAATCCAGTGGAATGGAAAATCCAATAGAACTCTTAAACCAAGCAAGAGTAAATGTTCTTAATGTAAAATGCTCAATTGGTCCAGTTAAGATATTCTAAGATCAGGTTCCTTATTAAAACGTGATGTGATACTGTTTATTGACCTGCAAATTTTTTATAATTTTTAAAATGAACCTTCAAATGTATCATAGCATGATAGTGGTGAAACCTGTTTCCTTTGGTAGCTGAGCTTTCCAGAACTCAACCAGACCTACACAATATTTTTTTACCAAACACTTCTTGGCTTAGCAACAATATTTACTCAATAGAGGAGGAGGTGCATGTACATCATATGAATGGGACCTTTTCACTGAGGATTTCAAGTGATATTACAATCTTTTTAGAGGTAACCATTCTGAAGAATGCATTACTTGTTTGTGTAGCATACAAAACCAGGAAATACATAAAAATCTATTCTTATTGGACAATAAAAATGATAAACTACTGTATCCCAACAAATAAAGAATTATGCATGGTACCAACTGCAGGGTAATACTGATGCTAACAAAGCGATAGTTGAAAATATATAAAAATAGAGGAAATGGCTACTTATCAAAAATCATCAAAAGGGAGTCAATTGTTAGAGGGTGAATAGAAAATTACACAAAAATGCAACAGATTATGTATGAACAGCTACATACTTTGGAAATTTGGAAAAATAAAACAAAAAAAAAAAAGAGTAGCCCTCATAAACTGCTAAACGTATAACATAAAAAAGACCAATTAACAAGAATTAACAAGAGAAATATTTCAGACAACCTTCCCTTACTTGAGTAAGTCTAAGGTTCTTGAGACAAAGTTTGCTCTCCTGATTTTTTTCATTATCACAATAATGAGACGCAATGATATGCGAGATTTTATTAGGCTTTCATACTCATACTGATAAAATTGGTTTTAAAGTTGTACGAAACTTAAATACTCAATTACTGACAGCAACTGTCCAGAAATTTTATGACTGGTTTAACAGTCACGATATAGGAACTGAAAGCCTATAAGCTATCAGCAGTGAATCAACGCATACAATGTATAGAAATATGTTTTTATATTCAGAACGACCTTTCATTATTATTAAGAAAACTGGTCTCGTGTTACAGGAAAAAAAAAATCACCCATATAGGTTTGAAAATAAGTAGCCTAACTTTTGCGGTTAGGTAGAAAGTGCCACTGAATCCTACAGTAGCTTAAAGGGGAATGGCGTGTCTGAATTTTTTTTTTATTTGGTATGTTATCTCCTGAATTCTGATTCAAACAGTCATATAGGAAATTTACCAAACCAGCTTGCACCTCTAGCGTGGATGGGGTAATCAGGTGCTGCTGAGGTAGAACTGAGAATTTTCATGTAATTGTTTTACATTATTTGATGGTGCAAAGGAGATGCAGGAGTACTTTTGAGAACTGAAGGACCGCCATACTGGGGAGAGTGGTAGCATTGGGAATTTCCGTAGTGTTAAAACAATCTCTCCAAGAACATCTGTACTTACAAATAAGTCAATCAAAAGAAAAAAGTTAGATATTCACATGAGGTTATGCTGGAAGGGCAACCCCTCCCCCCTACAAAAAACTTGAAAAACCATAGAGGCTGCAACACTGAATTGATACTTTGATATTCTATTTTATCTTAGGCTGTCCTTAGTAAATCCCATAACAGGTTCTAGCTACTCTTAACTTAGAGAGAGAGAGAGAGAGAGAGAGAGAGAGAGAGAGAGAGAGAGAGAGAGAGAGAGAGAGAGAGAGAGATCTACTTTCTCGAAGGGAAGAATTGGGTAAGGGATTATAAAAACGAATGCACATATGCAATGCTTATAATGGAACTGAAAATCACCATAAACACTACAGACTTAATAACAGTTACTA
This sequence comes from Palaemon carinicauda, assembly GCF_036898095.1. NCBI lineage: Eukaryota > Metazoa > Arthropoda > Malacostraca > Decapoda > Palaemonidae > Palaemon > Palaemon carinicauda. Next base: position 37,157,835 of record NC_090732.1, on the reverse strand, counting down.
GCTAAGATCATTAATCAAACAACATAAAGGCATTGGAACCAACCGGCTTGCTGGAGCATGAAACCTTGGCTTTCGAATCACATACTACATTTTTTACCAAGTACTACTTAACTACTATTTTTCCTTAACAGATAAAGAACTCAACATACCCTGAGTTACCTGCACCGCTCCCTATCAGCATTCAATTTAGTACCTACTTTACATTTCTGAATTACCTTCTTGTAATTCATCATTTACGGTTTCTGTATTCAAATTTGGACAGAGACCTTTTTTTTTTTAAGCAGGTTTCAGCAAACATAACTACATTCACAAATTATTTAAAAAAAAGATCTATTTCTATTTCCATACGACAAACATCCATAATAGGGTATGAGTGAAATCTTGATACTTGTCTGAGCATATACATTGTATATATTACTCAGATTATGATTCAGTTTATTCTTGTTTTTCCTTCTAACTTGTTTTTGTTAGTTCTAGGCTTTTGCCACACGATGCCCAAAACATTGCAAAAATAGGAATGGTAGCACGTCTGGAATATTCTCTATACATGAGTGTGAACAAGCCTCAAACGTGATGATAAACATGCTATCCAGTGTTAGTTTCAAAATGGAGGGAACAGCTTTGAACATGTTTAAAACATTGTGATGGTCCACGTACAGTTGGTGGGTACTGTCGACATGTCAGACGAGGATGATCTGTTACTATTAGCTGCTGTTACAGTTGCTATATGTTGTTACAGACAAACGACGTCGCTGATACTGTGTGCATCTCTTTATAAAGCCGGGAAGTGAACGCAGCGAGATGTTATATGAGGCGATATTGCATGACAATGAAACACTATCACCTCAATATATCAGGGTTAGTTGGTCATTAAGAAACTTGGGGAGTACAAAGCCTTTGGAAGTGTATACGTATTAAATGATACTAAAAATAAGTAATTTACACTTTACAAAGACAACAAAAATGAGGATGATAGATATGTTAGTAATAAGAACTATTAAGTTAAACCAATATCTAGGATAAACGCAGAAAACTAATAATACAAATAGAGAGTTAGAGGGAGGGGTAGGAGAGCAGGCTGGTGATCTGTGAAGACGTGGCACAAGTGGATAGATATGCTTATAACCACTATGGCCTTCCCTATCATCCATTTCTCGCTGTGTTGTGTATAGAGATTTTATAAAGCACTGGAGTGTTAAACAATGTAATGAATAAACCCCATGGTGACGAGATGCCAATAGTGTTCTAACATATGTCCTGAATTATTCATCAGTTTAGGTCTGGGCAGGACTTGAAAACTCTCTAGAGATGTAAATCTAGCTGTAGTATATATTAGGAATGTGTGCAAGACGAGAAATTCGTAAAATTCCTTTAACATTGTTTAGCCCGTTTTGGTCGGTACGTAGTTCGTTGGGTCGTTTATATGCCTTCTTCACATGTTTCAAAACCGGCACCCTTTTCCCATGATTAGTGAACCTTCGTGGCATTCTCTCGACTCGTTCCAGGAACATTATGAATTTCAAGAAGTCTGTTATCATTCACTGTTGAAATTCTGTAGTTTTTTTTTTTTTTTTTTTTTTTTTTTTTTTTTTTTTTTTTTTTTTTTTTTTTTTTTTGTGAATACTGATTCTGCATCTAGATAATCTTTTCAGCTACAACGAAATCATTTTGATTATTAATAGTTATCTTCTCAATTGACCAATTTTCTTGGAAGATGACGATATCTTATCTAAAATGTGGTTGTAATTAAAGTGAAAGATATTCTCCTTAGTTCAGATTTATTTCCACAACAAAGCATGTGCATGAAGCTAACAGAGCATGATGTCATTATCATTAAGAGGAACAATCTCCATACTGACAAATTTGCAATGAAGTACAACGGACAATTTATTTATATTCATGCTAAAGGCTTTAATGCAATCGAGGCTTTGACGATTGATATACCTATTTTCCTGATTGCCATTCGTTTTACGATTTTTCTCGGTAAATTTACAGCTACCGATAATGAAAATCGATTTATCCCAGTACCTTTTTCAGGGAGAGTTTTGCTGTAAATGTCACGCCAATCTGTATTAATGTTCTTTTATTTATCGATAGTTTAGAGTTTATAATATTCTAATACATATGTCGTACTATTGATCTTTAATTAAATTTATTTCATAAATGTCAAATTCGAAATCAAATATTGTCATATTCTGTAAACCTGAATGGTTTTCAATCGCTAGACCATAAGAATATAGCGGAATTTTCATGCATATCTCCTAAGAAACGTTGAGACTTTAAGCCCTTTTAATGTATGTTATTGATTACTGTGGATGTCATGAATATAACTGTGAACTTTGAATGTTTTTTTTTTTTTTTTTTTTTTTTTTTTTTCTCCATATAAGTAATTTAACCTCAGCATCAAACATTGATTCCTGACCTCTTGATGTATTTTACTTCCAATCTCCACCACATAACTGATACAACAATAGGGCTCAGTAGTGCCAAGGGTCTCCTAAGTCCTCCCTTTTAAGAAAACGGCGTCGCTATGCAAATTTGCTACCCACTTTGGCATCCTCCTTTGCATTTTCTAGACTAAGAATTCAGTTCAAAATTTTCGACTCTTACTATTTCATATCCTTTTAGAGACCCTCACCTCCTACTCATTTGCACTCAGTTTAGTGAGTATTCGTTTTACCTATGAATCAAAATGCATTCACCGTCCTAGACCAGTGAACTGTGTCTGAGTAGAGAAAGACGGTTTTCAATCCCTGACTTCTAAATGAAGGCCGGTACGCTTCATTTGGTAACTTCATTGAAGACATTTTTATTCACAGTGTGAAAATAAATTACTATTTGAGTGGTTTATTAAGGTGTCAAACTCTTTTAACTTTTATCTGCTTGAGTGTTCTAAAAGGTGATGTGGCATCATCAAGTAAAATTTTATACCTACATATGAGCGTATTTTTATTTTGACAAATAGCAATGGTTTTAGACGCTGTTTTTCTTTTCTTTTCCCTACATACACAATTTTTAGTGAAGGAAAACGAAATTCTGCTGACTAAAAGTCATCTTGTTTCAAGGTATGACCTTTAATATTTGCGTGACTTCCTTATCTTGGACATGGTGAATATTTGATTGCATGTGTATATCAAGGGATTCTTTACACACGCATTCACTCCAATTCACTCATTTGGGTGGACTTTTTTTAGCATTCGTTGTGGTTGACCATTCAAGTACAGATCAGCATTGTAGTAAACGTGTTGTTGTCTAAAGCTGACTAATACCAACGAGATTTTAATTCTAATGACATCTTCAGAGTCATCTTGTGTGGAAAAAAAAAATAAAAAAAACATGAAAATCCATGTCAGAACTGATGTCGATTTTGACAATCTTATAATACATTGTGTCAGATATCTTGTTCCCAATGGGAACTTCCCGTTGTTTTATAACCACGAAGGCTATTACGGGATGGATTAGATTTCCATGTTATTCATGTGTTTTGACATTTCATTATTCCCGTGATTTTATGAGTCCTTCCCAATGCCCCTCTTTCCTTTCAGAATGCGAACAGTTACGCGTTGTTATTATGCAGCTAAACAATGCTGTGTTATACCATCTAAAGTAACCCGAAAGGCAGTATTTTACCTTTTATGGTATTTCCCATAGAAAAATTGAATGCCGAGTCCTATTAATGTTTTTTTTTTATCATATCAGTCTTATGTATCTTATAAAATCTGAGTCTAAGAAACTATATTTATGTAAATTACCATTTTTTTTCCAAAATATTTGCAAACCATTGTGGGCTTTTTAAATGAAAAACCTGCTCTTAAAGGTAAAAAGCTTTTCTCTATATCAAAAATAATGTATATGAAGTCTGTTTTCCGAAATTATATCCTTAAAAAATACCGAGCAATTTTCCAACCATTTCAATTGTCCCACAATATTCAAATTGAAGTCTTCTTTCTCCAAAACTTTTACTTCATTATTTCTTTTGGACGACCTTTTGCCTCCAATTCCCTTGGCGTATCTAAAGCACCAATGGCTCGGCAGTGCGAAGGTTTCTCGTAATCCATTCCTTTTACCAAACAGACGTCGCTCATGCAAATTTCGCACCCTCTTTAACATCCCTATTCGCATTTTCCTCCGCAAAAATTCAGATCCCAACTTTCAATTCTTTATATTAGAGACGCTTTTCAAGACTCCCGGTTTTCGCACATCCGCACTTATTCGCGCTACATTAGGTATTCCATTAAATTATACATGCATGTCTTCTTGGCTTGCTCTTCCATTCTTCTTGGGAACTTTATGCTTGATTGAAGTCAGAACGAATTTTCTACCTTTGATCTAATATCGTCATTTACGTCTGGTGAAAAGGACTGAACCTGTTAATTTCCTGTCACACATGTTTTTCTTCTTACACAAAACCATCATTGGTTGTGGTAGACTATTGGAAACGTCCCTGCCTGGCGATTTGCCGGACTGGGATTCGAGTCATGCTCAAACACTATAGTTTCTTGTAGTGTACAACCTCACTATCCTTGCGAGCTAAGGATGGGGGTTTTGTGGAATCTGTAGGTCTAATTGGTGAGTCATCAGCAGCCATAGTCTGGCCCTCCCTGGTGCTAGCCTGGGCGCTAATGATATCTATATATGGTCAGTCTCTGCCATTTAGGGCATTGTTACTGGCCTAACCTCTGCCATTTATGAGCGGCCTTTAAATCTTTAAAACTTATCTAGATATGAGTAATTATGCTTTCTCTGGATGCGAAAAAGTGATATCATATTAAGTCCAGCTAGATGTAACCATATTCTTAATTTCTTCATTAAGATAAATTGAAAAATAAGTGTTTCCCCTTTTGTGCCAATGGCCGTAATTGACATAAATACACTTTTCTTTCTTCGAACATTTTGCACACAGTCTTGAGTAACTGTAAAAGAAAATCGAACTGTGTTTTTGCTGTTATGAATACCATGGTCGACGTTTGTTTTCCTGAGTCAATGCAATTTTATCAATGCCAAGACGTCGTGAAATTTATAGATTTTTCCAATCATCCTAATCTGGTAATGGGGTGTCATAAACAACAGGGAATTAACGTTTATGTCAATATTTTCAAAGATATAATGCAGTGTGTCCGACAGTTTATTATTCCTCGGGAAGGTTTTATTGCCACAAAGACTAATCAAGTTGTATTTATGGTTTCTTGACCGCCATACGCTTCACCACCATAACTCAACTGTTGTTACAGAAAATCAACGCTGTGTTTTCACATATCAGTTTCCTTGTGATTTTCCTGCAACGATTTCCGATAATACATTTCCGAATGAAAAGGATTTATCAGTTGATGCTGTCCAGATCAAGCAACGTAAAGGATTGATTATCAAACACTGCATGTTATGGTTTATCAGATTTTCAGATTTTTTACTTCCCTCTGGTCTTTGAGATTTTTTTCATACTGGAGGAAGATGCTGATCGAATGGGAAAAAAGTATTGTTTATTACATGAAGTTCAACGTTTATGCTTCTGTGTTGAAAACTTTTAGATTACTCATACGGAATTTTACTACCCCCCTTTACTCCATATTAGACAGGTTTTTTTCTTATAAAGTCCAAGTTTATTCTTTTTCATAGACTTTTATTTTTAATAATTGATTAACAATATTTTATTCACGATTGTCTATCCTTCGGTCACATTTCAAGACCAGTAGTACCTACCAAAGTATGAGAAGCATATTTTTACCCGTCTGAAAATCATTTTCAATATTCCATCCATTATTTTTCGAATCTAAAAATATTTAATTAACTGTCTGTTATGTGAAACCTTTCTCTTTCAGTTTCAACCACAAAAAAAAAAAAGAAAAAAAAGAAGGAATAGCGTTCTGCAATGGAGACATTCGCATAATTCATTCCTTTTACCAACCCACGAGACATGCAAATCTTGCATTATTGCTACTGCCTTAATTCGGATCCATCCTCTAAGGATTTAATTCAGATGTTTCAGGATTTTATACATTAGAACTTTTAACATTTCCACATTTCTCTCTTTCGCATCTTCATTTATACTTTCCATTTACCCTAATTTTCATGAAATTTAGTCCGTGTTAGGACTTTCTGGTATTACTTCTTTGATCTATATGCTTCATTAAAGATAGAGTCTAAGGTCATTATGATGCGTTATTATAATTAATTCAGTTATGATTTTTAAAGTATAATTACGCAAAATAGGAATGACAAATCTTCTTGCGGAATGTCTTCCATCAGAATTGTCAAAATTGCACCTTTTTCGGCTCACTTTTTGTATTATGTATTTCTGTTTTCATTTTTATGATACCTCCAGCCTATAACCCATACTTTTCATAAATTTTACAGACGTGCAAACACACACGCGCACAATATATGTACAGTATATATATGCTGTGTGTATAATATGTATATGTATTTATATATGCATATATACATGTATATATAATGTATATACGTATATATACTGTATGTATAATATGAATATGTATTTATACATGTCTATAGATACGTATATGTCTTTATACACACACACACACACACACACATATATATATATATATATATATATATATATATATATATATATATATATATATATATATATGTATATATATGTATATATACACAGTATATATATAAATAAATTATTTATATATATATATATATATATATATATATATATATATATATGTATATATATATACTGTACACAGGTATATACTTGTATGTATACTGTATATATATACACATATATATCTATATATACTGATTATATATTTAAATCCATATACACTTTTTCTTCATCATACTCATTAATCCCATATGGATTGAGTGATACCAGAAGAGTATTACCTTTTGTTTTTTCCCAAGTCTTTAGGAGTGAGGTTGCGAGTCCCATCCCTTTTTTCCTTCACCCCAATGTACGCAGGTACAGTTGGACACAGGACTCCGTGGTACACCTTGCTTTAGAGAAATGCTCCCTGTCACACTCTTACTTCGCAGCTAATAAACAAACAGATAGTGTTAGGAGGGATGGCAGCATAGGTGTGACTGGGTGCACTCTTTCAGAGTAAAGCCTGCCTGACACTTGCGCGCATTTTTGCCACGCACTGGCACGCATTGATGCGAGCCAGTGCGTGCCACTTTGTGGCACGCACTGGTGTTTTTCCCGCACTGTTCACGACCAGTTCACTCCAGTTCGCGCATCGTTCACGCGACGTTCACGCGACGTTCACGCGATGGCACGAATTGGCACGCGTAGTTCACGAGAAGTTCATGACACGTTCACGCGAGTTTCCTCATCATTCCGCATCGTTTCCGCATCGTTCACGCCAGTTCACGCCACTCCATATAAAAACGGGGCTTCTCCAACCCGAGGACATTCTTGGATTGGCTTCGGAAGAGACAACAATGCTTTCTGTCAGAGACACCATTGCATTGAGGAGAAGAAACGTATCTTTTTCGTTTGTATTTTTTGTTGCCCTTTATTTTTGTTTCAATAAGAAAGCATTTGATTTACATATAAATAGCAGACATAAAATATGTATAAGTATTAAGAAAGCATTTTATTTTAACCTTAAAAGCAGCAAACATGAAAAGTTTTTAGGCTGCTGATTTTAAGGTAATAGAGAAAAAAGTGTGTTGAAATAAGAAATCATTTTATTTTTACATTAAAACAGCAAACAGAAAAAATTTGTTTTGCCCTTCATTTTAAGGTAATAAAGAAGAATAAGTATGTTGATGAAATAAAACATCATTTTATTTTTACATTCAAACAGCAAACTTAAAAATTTCTTGGGTTTATTTTTCAGTTCATTTTTATTTAAAACAAAAGTTTTGGGTCTTGATTGGTAATAGAGGAAAATAAGTGTGTGCATGAAATAAGACATCATTTTATTTTTACATTCAAACAGCAAATATAAACAATTATTAGGTTTATATTTTTCTTTCCTTTTCATTATTTTTTTTCGTTTCCTTTTTGTTTCTCTTCATTATAAAGTTATAGAAATAGTTTGAAATAAGACATCATTTTATTTTTACATTCAAACAGCAAATATAAAAATTTATTAGGTTTATTTTTCTTTCCTTTTCATTAATTTTTTCGTTTCCTTTTTGTTTCTCTTCATTATAAAGTTATAAAAATAGTTTGAAATAAGATATAATTTTTTTTCACATTAAAACAGCAAATATGAAAATTTATTAGGTTTATTTTTCTTTCCTTTTCATTAATATTTTCGTTTCCTTTTTGTTTCTCTTCATTATAAAGTTCACGCCACTTCCCGCATCGTTCACTCCAGTTCACTCCAGTTCCCGCCAGTTCCCGCACTGTTCACTCCAGTTCACTCCAGTTGGCGCATCGTTCACGACTATTTCACGGCCATTTAGTGCGTGCCAATGCGTGCCACAAGCTTCAAACATTCAAAGTTTTGGGCCTGCATGGCACTCATTGGTACGCTCTGGCACGCGAGTTCCCGCACTGTTCACGACATTTTCACGGCTCGTTCACGCGAGTTCGCGCATCAATGTGTGCCAGTGCGTGCCACGAATGCGTGCAAGTGTCAGGTACCCTTAAGGCATACCAAAAATTCCAGTGTCCAACTGTACCTATTAAGAGCTGGACGAAGTGTTAGTCGATAGTCAGGACGGGATCCGTGTTTTGCCTTTGACCACTTGGATATAAGGGCTAAAACACTTTTAAAAGAAGAGTATTATAAGGAAGAAACTCTAACAAATTGAAAATAATCCGTAGGCAGCAGTCTTCCCTCAATTACCCATGCCAGAATTCCTGTATTAACTTAATGGGAGAACAACAGAAAAAGATGTCTTCGGTCACAAATGTTTACGGTAAAAAGAAAACGCCCAAAAACATTTTGTGTAGCATCAGCTACAGGAAATTGTTTATTAAAGTATATGCACACAGATGCCGTTTCTACACACGAAAATGCTCAAATATCCTTAATTTACAAGACACACAACATTGAATAAAGCCTAGCTTGTGTGTGTGGTTTACTGCCTTTTTGAATGAACCTCTAATAGATGGTCGTTAACCTTTGAGTGGCATCTGGCTAAAGCGAAGGTGGGTTTATTTGAAAGGCAAAAGAAATGCTTTGTTTTAAAACTTTAATTTACACTTTTACGTTGATATTGTTCGTGAGGGAAAGATATTCCATTATTTTTTTATTGAAACGAGTAAAATTTTGAATATTTTCTAGTTCTGTAAGTTTTGTTTACTAACTCATATCAAAGTATTAGTTATTTTCTTGGCATTATTTCATAGAAGATTTGACAAGCTTTGCTACCATATGGATTTGTTCCCAAAAGGTTCCTATGGTGGTACATCTCACAACTTAAGGTATACAGAAACAAAAGTAATGAATAACGAAGGGGTGCTACTGAAGTTGTATTCTTGCCTGCCAGGATCACGTATAATCCTGCAATAAGGTGAATTAACCAAACGTCACCCTGGTAATCGCATTCCTACTTTGCCAAAACCCATCTATACATGATAATTTTAGAAATTTTAATAATGGTAAACTCTTTAATAATTTCAAAAATAATTTTGATGATTTTAAACTCATGTTCTACCAAGGTGCTAAATTTGATTATACGGATTATATATGAATATGTTCGGTCACTTGGGCATTTTATGACAGCCCTTTGATCCACCCTTGCATATCTTATCATTATTGCTAGGTATGCTACAACCCTAATTGGAAAAGCGGGATGCAATGTACTCAAGGACTCCAAGAGGGAAAATAGCTCAGTGAGGAAAGGAAATTAGGAAACAAATACATTGTATGAGAAACAATGAATGTTTGATATAAAACATTTTAAGATCGGCAATGACATTATTATAGATCTGTAATATATAAACTGTGATGAGATATTTACGATAACCTGTTTAACATGAAAACAATTGCTGTAAGTTTGAACTTCTAAAGTTCCACCGATTCAGCTGCCTGATTAGGAAGATTTTTTCCACAATCTGGTCCCAGCTGGAATAAAATTTAATTGTGAAGATAAGATTGTTAGAATTAGCAGCATGCCTAGTTTTACGTAGAGAGTGATACAGTCTGGAAATATCAGAATGCAAAGGATGGTCAGAATTATGAAAAATATTATATGCATACATAGAGAACTAAATGAACGACAGTGCCAGAGATTAATATCATGTTCTAGTAAAAGAACTGTAACAGACTGTAAGTTTTTGTCCAACAAATTAATATGAGATTCAGCAGCTGGAGACCAGACATGAAAACAATACTAAAAATAAGGCAGATTGAAAGAATTAGACCATTTCTTCAGAATTGATTGATCGCGAAAATCTTAACAGACTTTCTCAATAAACATATTGTTTGTGAAATGAAATAAGAAACATATTAAATGGGTTGCTCAAAATCAAATTTAGAAGACCCATATAGAGTTAAATAAACATCTATACAGAGTTCTGGATGTTGAGGAGCTGCTGTCCTCCACCTACTTATAATCAACTTTGAGTTTTGTTAGGGTTCAACTTCGTGCTCCATAATTTACACCATGCACTAATTTTAGCTAGATCTCTATTATGGCATTAATCAACCAGAGATCTGTATTCAGGCGATGGATTTGAGGTAAAGAGAGAAGCATCATCTGCACATGCAAAGAGCATGTTTTCTAGGCCAAACCACATATGTGCAAATAGTATGAAAAGTAATGGCCCAAGAACACTACCCTGAGAAACACTACATATCACATTCCTATACTCCCTATTGTGCCATTCAGCAACAGCTCTTTGTAATCTATTTCTTAAAAATTCAACAATGATGCTAAAAAGAGACACTGGTTGAGTTTCAAAACAAGTCAAAGACAACACTAAAATCAAGGCTAACCATACGAACTTCCTGACCACAATCAAGTGATTGTAAAAAGGGCATCACATGTTCCAAGACCTTTGTAAAAGCCAAATTGTAAACTTGGGAATGATTATTATCTTCCGCACACTTATTTAGACATTTTGCCAAATGTGTTTAAAACATTTAGATAATATGGGAGTTAGGGAAATTGGGCAGTAATCAGCAAGGCTAGAGCTACCACAAACACATTTCATAATGAGTAACGTTACCAATTCTACAATATGTGCAAAAGGAACCTCTTTTCTTTATAAAAATCAGAGGAAAAATACTATATGGGTCTACACCTCCATTAGCATCAAGGTCTATCAAGAGTGTTTTAATTTTATGATGCCTAAAAGCTAAACTGATTAGTTTAAGGAAAACAGCAATGAGGAAGATCGAGTTTTTCATTACTCTGCTTACTGTAAAATACATCAGCCAAAAGGGCTGCCTTCTCCTTTGGACAGTGAGTGACAGAGCCATAAGGTTCAAGTAGAGGAGGAACTGTTGTGTCTACACCAAAGATTGTGGATTTAAAGATAGCCTACCATTTATGGTCCTGGGTTGTCCCAGAAAGGGTATCTTTTAAGATTAAATTGTATTTATTTTCATTTAAAGCCTAAATTCTCTGTGCAACATCTGTGAGCCGAGTTTAGTTATTCAAAGTCATATTCGATCTCATACCCTATATACTATATATAATAACTGCTCCAGAAAATGAAATAAAAAAAATGGCGTTTAGTAAAATTTATAAATTTCCATCAAATTGCTCTCTTCACTGATTAAACATAATCTGGTCAGATTCAAAGTAATTTTTAGGGGGTTTCTTATGAGCACAACTATCAGAGGAACAACGGCACACAGTTTCACGAAATTCTACCGATTTTGTAACTGTATGTAACTATTCCCCAATTACGTTTTTTGACTCCGGAATGACTATTTGTGGTGCACATGTTGTTAGATATTGGGAAAAACGCAAATCATCCAATTTACACTCATAATGGGCTGTAAATGGCACCTCGAAATATTTTTCTAAGGCTTGTGTTATAATTGTCTATTGATTTATGAATTGAAGCGTTGATGTGGACACAGTCCGAGTCGAAACACCGTAGAGGAACGACTATTTGGAATGGCTCAAAATTCTCTCATTCGTTATTTATTGAACCACCAGTGCCAAAGAAAAAAAAACCGCCATTCGTTCTGAAGCTTTTATATTAGATATAAGTATTTCAAGATTTTCTTTCATTTGGCTATTTTTATATCGCATCGTAAACGTGAAATATCGACCGTTATTATGAAATCACCCATAACATACACTTTTTTTTTTTTTTTTTTTTTTTTTTTTTTTTTTTTTTTTTTTTTTTAGAAATCTATAAAATATTTCCCTATTTTTTCCTGTTTTGGATGCATCCTTCATCTAGTGGCAAAGAAATCTTGTAAATCTATAGAACAGAGTCATAAATATCAACATGTATATGGGGCTTTAAGAAAATTATGCTTTCAGAAAAATTGCAAAAAGCTTCACTTTTACGTAAATGATAGTGTCCATGATAATGTTTATATAAAGGAGAAAGAAAAATTCCCTTAGAAAAATTACCTTCAGGTAACCATCTTTTGAATCAGCGTGTTTGTAAAGGAAACTCAGAATGAATGCAGCAAATGTATGAGCGGTAGGTATCCCTAGGGGGAACAACTAGCACCCATAAAGGGCTTCAAGTTCAAACCAAGTGGCAGGAATATTTATAGGAGGTGGAGAAAGCACCTAATTATTTAGGAGATTTTGCCATTGAAGGAGTAAATTCTCATACGCCTTTAGCGTTATCTAAAAAGAATGAAATGTATTGGAGACGTTCTATTTTATTAAGCAAAGGTGAACGATGGCCGCAGACAAGGGCATATGGTATCTGTAGGACGTATGACTTTTAGACGACTTTAAATTTCTGTAAATTCCTTCTCTTTGTGTAGGTGATGTAAGCGAAAGGTGACATGATCGAAAATGCTATCTTCATATAATGGTAAATTACTTTTCCTTGAATAGGAAAGCCGTTCGAAAGGAAAAGTAATTTACCATTATATGAAGATAGCATTTTCGATCATGTCACCTTTCGCTTACAGTCAAGAGCAAATTCAGTTTATGTATTTATAGATGAAAGAGAGAGAGAGAGAGAGAGAGAGAGAGAGAGAGAGAGAGAGAGAGAGAGAGAGAGAGCGACTCACTTTTTATGAAGTATATCTATTGATAAATATTTGTTCGCAGTATTGAAGAATGAAGAGAAAATTTCTTTTTCCCATATGTTCTGACATATGACATATGAAGACCAAACACTATGAGGAGCATGTTGACTGCACGGGGAATGGATTCTGTTTCGAATATGGCTCCTCTTATGAAAATCTGGATTGAGGTTCACAAGGATTTAAGTGGGCTTGAGTGATATATTTGATCGTCAAATGGCTAAAGAGTGTTTTTCGGCATCTTTGTTGTACACACACACCTGTCTGTCCTTTAGTGTTTTGAACGCTCGGTAACGTAACGTGTTGTTTTCAAAGGCTCCCTCAAATTCATGGAAAGTATTTTCATCCTTTTTGTGTATGGAAAGATTTCCTCTTGGCATTTTAAAGGATTAAAGGCTGCTCATGAATGGCAGAGGCAAGGGACAGTGGCATTGCCCTTTCAAGCAGGACAATGCCCTAGAGACTGACCATATTACGTAATGATCAGCTCCCAAGCCCCCATTCTACCCAAGCTAGAACCAAGGAGGGCCAGGCAATGCCTGCTGATGACTCAGTAGATAGATTTATAGGCTCCCCCAAATCCCCCATCCTTAGCGTACAAGGATGGTGAGGTTGCAGCGACCAAAGGAACTAATGAGTTCGAGTGGGACTCGAATCCCAGTCTGACAATAACCAGGCAAGGACGCTACCACCAGGCCACCACAACCCTACATTTTGATTACCAAAAGTATTGTTAGCCAATTCAAGTTTTATTACAACATTTCCAGTATTCAGAGGGGTATGTGCGGGTTTATGGATTATTACCAAGAATAAAACTTTAATGTTAGTCGGCAGGAATTACAGTTTCATGTTTGTCTTACGGAAATATTGCTTTGACGATGAGAAATGAGTCCTCTTATGCCTTTCTTTTTGGTAGGATTGATACCAAAACTGTTCGTAGGATTACTGATCATACACATTTTGTATAAATACCTATTTGGTCACTTGAATTGTGCTCGAGGATCGAGTCCTTTTTAATAGGAGCTTGATGACACCTGCCAGGTTACCTATTTTCTAAAATACGTTGTGAATGTGGTGATCATAAGACTGCACGGTTTCTCCCCTCTATACCTCTAGGGACTGGAATTAATTTCCTCCTTCCCTTTACCGAATTTTTTAATATATGGGCAATTCCGTCACAGCAATAAAAGTCATAAAAACCAAGGCTTCGGCATTTAAAATGAAATCTCTTGCCATTGACCGAAATTAGCACGTTATTACATCTGCATACTTCCATAGGAAACTTCCTTATCTATTACATCTTTTTAATAGTAATATTACATTCCTCGAAGGACGCTTGCAAACTTCTGCTATAATTGGGTTAGGATGAATTTTTTTTCACCTTTGGAAATTGTATTTCATTAAGTTTCCCTGTAAAGGCAATTGCATAAAGGATAAGTATTTTCAGTAAGTTTCTTCTTCAATTATGCAATCCTAAACGACTTTGCCTGGGTTGAAAAACCGTTTGAAATATGTTGAAACAACGCAGGTTACAAGAAACGGATGGGTTCAAGTCTGCTAAAGTAAAATAATACTTTAATTTGACGGTACTCATCTGGTATTCATTTTCTTATGTTTAGTTTGGCAAAACTTTTCCTCTGTTTAACAGTTGTAAAAGATTTTGTAAGTTCGGTGCCTAAATTTGGTAAATACACTATTATAAAGTCATCTTAGGATAAATTCCATTGATTTACATAGGGTTAGAAAACTCAGATTCTACAAAAATGTATTAGGAAAGTGCAAAGTTTTATGTTCAACATGTTCATACGATGGCTAATTGTATTAAAGACATTCCTGATACGGTAGATGTAGGACTTAGGTAACCGAACTTTCCAATTGTTGCTCATCGGTTCGGTTTTACTTTTTGAATAATAATACAATGTCGCTACCAAATATCAGTAAGCTTATTAATTTAACAAAATTGATAGGTCATAATATACAGTAATATTTTGCTATATAAATTTACATACATACATATACACACATTATATATATATATATATATATATATATATATATATATATATATATATATATATATATATATATATATATATATATATATATATATATATATATATATATATATATATAACATATATAATTATACATACATACATACATACATACATACATACATACATACATACATAAGGTGCTTGGGCATGTTATCTTACGTTTATAATGAATAGGTAATGTCGTTGTGGCGTCCGAAAATCAAAGGTAGTTTCTCTTCGGACAGATTATCCTGCAGATAGTTTTCAGGATAAGAGCAGAAGTACATTTACTTTTCTCCATTTATTGTTTGGTGTTGACACGTGTTTCGGATCACTTCGCAACCCTTCTTCAGGACTACATTGAGATTTGGAACTGCACTTTAATATAAAGGTTATAGTGGTGAAAATTTGATACAGAAATATTTGGAAATGCGGAAAACATTCAATGAAAATTGATAAATTAAAACTTTAGATTCTTTGAAATATGATTACGAAAATTTAAGATAATCTTTTAAAAACAAATTATTTTTCAAAAGGCTTCACAGAATGTCACGAAGCTCCCTATTCCATCCTTTGCAGCCAGACCGACGTCGGTTCCTCAAGAACGCCATCACTTGTTCAAAGTAGACCAAATTGTGAAGCTTACATGCTCCCTCAGAAATTTGTTAAGTGATCTGCATTGATCTCGGACTCGATTCCATTTGGAGCGGTGCCTATCGTTATGATAAATTGTGGTCTCGATCCTGCTGCATTTCCTCTGCAGTGGAACAGTTTTTGAACTCCTATCTGTGTCGTTCTTCTTCTTTCTCCGATGCAGCTCAATCTTCCAAGGTTGCAAAGGGGTTGATGCAGAACTTTCAAAACTGACCTCGTTTATGCAACGCAGATTAGAATGTGTAGCTTATTCACTCATTAGAAGTTCCATATTTGAAGAATACGTTGGTCTCTGAATCCAGTTCATCTGGAACAGCATCACTCTCCACAACAGCTTGAAGTCTCTTTGCTCCATCATTCTCTCCTTAGTGAAGCATCCTCAGCGCTTCCATCCAGGTTGTCCATGCCTTGCTACATCTAAATACTGTACTGAGGCATGTTACACTACGTTTATAATGAATATACAGATTATCCTGCAGAAAGTGTTCAGGATAACAGCAGAAATACATTTACTTTTATCCATTTATTATTTGTCGTCGACATGTGTTTTGGAACTACGCTTTATTGTAAAGGTGAAAATTTTATACTAAAATCAAGCACTATGTATGGCATTTATAGACTATGAGAAAACTTTTGATTCAGTCAAAACTTCAACAGTAATGAAAGCCCTTCAAAGACAAGGAATAGATGAATGTCATGTTAGAACACTTGAGGATATCTATGCAAACCTTTTTGAGCCTTTTTGAAGAGCTATAAATGTTGTAGAGGTTGTTTGAGGAGAGCACTATCAGTAATTTGAGCCTTCTGGAAGCGTTGTAAACATTCTAGAGGCTATGAAGTTAGTGCATATGGTGTGATAGCCGGTGATGATAGCGTTTTGGAAGCGTTACTGCTTAGAGGACGTTTTTAAGAATTTAGATTGGGAGAATGCAGGAATCTATATTAATGGGGAATACCATAACAACTTAAGATTTTGTGTTTAGTGAATAATGGGAAGAATGGCAAAACATGTTAGAAGAATAAAATAGAGCAAGCTGAAACGTAAGACTGGAAGTGAATATGAGTAAAACTAAAATACCGTTCAATGAAAATGCAGAGAGACAAAAAATAAGGTTTATTGATGTACCTCTAGAGATTGTTAATGAAAACACATACTGAGGACAGACAGTAAGTAGTTTCCCTGCACATGAGACGGGAAATTAAGGAAGGATAAGCGTGGCATGGAGAACTTTTCGCAAGCAAAATGACACTATGAAAACTAAAATGTCTCCTTCTCTAGAAATAAAAGAAAAGTATTTAATCTGATAGTTCTATCAGTAATAACTCATTTATCAGAAACTTAAAGCCTTAGAATATAAGCTAGTTATAACTCAAAGAGCTATGGAAAAAATAATGATGGTAATAACACTAAGAGACGAAAAAAGAGCAACATGTATAGGGTAACAAACTAAAGTAGAGGATATTCAGAGAACATAAAAGAAAAAGAAATGGACAAGGGAAGGACATATAATGTGAATGACAGAGGATAGATGTACAAGAAGAATAATAGAATGGGCCCCTAGACTTTGCAAAGGAAGCAGAGGAAGGAAGAGAAGTTGTTGGATTAACAAATTAAGAAAATTTGTGCATATAGACTAGCATAGAAAGACCATAAACAGATGCGTGTGTAAGGACATGTGTGAGGCCTTTATCCTGCTGTGGACTAGACTAGTAACGGCTGATAATATATATATATATATATATATATATATATATATATATATATATATATATATATATATATATATATATATATATATATATATATAAATATATGTATATATATATTCATATATATGTATATATATATGTATATATATATATATATATATATATATATATATATATATATATATATATATATATATATATATATATATATATATATATATACACACATACATATATTGTTATAGCTTGATTTTAGTTTAATTCATTCTGAATGCGAGTTTGCAAACTAAAATGCCCATGAACTACAATTTATCTCTATGAAATAAAGGAAATTCTCTTGATGTATTTCACACGTCCATAAATAGACATATACTCTCAATTTTATAGGTTTGGAATGCTAATTATTGAAAAATATTAGAAATGAATACAAATTAATAATTCATGATAAAATGTACATATTGTCAAATTAAATCACAGTTTATCTTTAAGAAGAGATATGGCTGGCTTGTGGGAGAGGAAAGGGACTAGGAGATTACTGCTTGGAAGGAGAATCTCTCTCCATAAGAACTTCTGTTGAGATATGGAGAGTTCCCTCTCTCTTGAGCGACAGTCACTATCACCAACCGAATCACTTAATTAACAGTTTCTGGCTACTAGGTCATCTTTATTTTACAATTATGATCAACTTTCACAAGGAACCTATTTAGTTATTACTGCTTTTGCCCTTTTTTTTTAAAGACATGAAAATGCGACGCCGCAGTATAGGTAAACAGATTTGCTGCTCGCCCTGCCGAAGCCTTATCTACGTGATGAGTTTCTGCAAATTTTGCAGGGTTTCCCACATTTTCAATCCCTCTCTAATTTCATTCCCAGTGAGAGGTTGTTACTCAGTCCATATCTCCTTGGAGATGTAACAGTATTCTCCGAAAGTGGGCGAGCTCTCTTTATCGTCACCGCATTGGTCACACTCGGTTGACACACGTGTTTATTGCGACGACTGTTTGGTGCCCTTGACAGTGAGACATTTGTTGATCGAATGCTCCACCGAGAGTACTGAAAGAAATAGACATCTGTTTGAGGGTCGAGGTGAGGATGGCAAGTTTATCCTTGCCTAGATTCTCGGACATGATGTGTCGTACCATGCTAGTGGTATTTTTAGCTTTATTTCAGAAGCAATTCTTCTGAAAGCTATTTAACTGTTACAAGGATGTTTTTGCTTTTATTATTTCAAACTGAATTACCATTTATTTATTTATTTCTTTATTTATAACAAATAATATCGGCGTCAATAACCTTAGATGTCAGGATGCCAGATAACTGATAATCAATCAATCAATCAGTCCCTTTTCCTTTCTGAATGGGAATACCTTGGCGTGGTGAAAGGATTTGTGTATCTTCATGGTAAGCAAAGCTGTACTAATCAGGGTACTTGTACTAGGTTAGTTTGCCGTGAACGATCACACGAAAATATCCCACCATCACCAATCCGCACTGGCCAACGTGGTGAGAAAAACTGGCCAAACCCATGACAGGAATTGACATGCCTGAGGCCTTTGTTCTGCGGTGGGTTAAAAACGGTTGCATTTGGTGTTGTATATATATATATATATATATATATATATATATATATATATATATATATATATATATATATATATATATATATATATACTGTATGTATATTTGTACATTGTATATATACATTTATTTATAGGTATATGTACATTTATATTATATATTCAATATTCACAAACTCCTTTTATAGATGATCGTCATTTTCTCATTCATACTTAACTGCTCAATAATTGAGGATGTGCCCAGTGCAGAGCAGAAAAGCGGTAGTCGCCACATATGGCTATGCTAAGGAATAATCAGCGGGGTGATGTTGAATAAATAATAAAAGATTGCTCCCCTCATTTTCATAATGGACACACTCCCCAGCCTTCCATATATAAAGCCCTACCTTTCCAATATTGTTTTCTCTCTACCTATCCAGTACTTACTAATTCTTCCTTCTTTTTTCCTTCAAATCCCCTCTACTCTTTCCACAAAACTAAACCATCACGAAACATGATGTATTCTTACAAATACACTAATCTTTTTACCACTTCTAAAAAATAAAAAACTAATATCTGTGTATTGCCGTATGTTAAAAACTGCAATCGTCAAGCTCACTGATTTTCAGATAAACCTCAACGGTCTACTTACCAAAATTACTCATCCCCAATGCTATCACTGTCTTGCAAGGCGTTTGATTACAATATCCGAGGGTATACTTATCCAAAATGGTTTATCCCTAATGCTATAGTGGTCATGTAAAGCGTTTGATTACAATATACGAGGGCATACGAGATCGAAATGTCCAATTGTTGTTCCCGCTTATTGAACGTACACAAGCTTACAGTGATCTTTAGGATGGACTGATCCTTTTTATTGCGTTGAATATAGGGTGATGAATAGCAGAATTTTCTGCTGTTGTTGACGAAATTAGACCAACTTTTAAAACCCCATATAAGCAGGTTCACAATACAAAATGCAAACAAATCCTAAAAATAATTTTTACACAAGTCAAGGTTACCAAAGTCCTTTAGATATAGAGAACATTTATGATTATATCATCATCATCATCGTCTCCTCCTGCGCCTATTGAAGCCAGGGGCCTCGGTTAGATTTCGCAAGTCGTCTCTATCTTTAGATTTTGTGTAAATACTTCCCCATTCATCATCTACTTCACGCTTCATAGTTCTCAGCCATGTAGGCTTGGGTCTTCCAACTCTTCTAGTGTCTTGTGGAGCGCAGTTAAACGTTTGGTAAACTAATCTCTCATGGGGAGTGCAAAGAGCATGTCCGAACCATCTCCATCCACCCCTCATCATGGTCTCATCCACGTAGGGCACTCTAGTA
>NC_090732.1:37127422-37129922 GCF_036898095.1 Palaemon carinicauda | reverse complement strand
CCTCATTTTGATGTAGGCATTGGTGATTGTCGGAGGAGGTTAGAGACGGAAAAAATTCAGCTGGGTATCGACCAACGGGTCATCGTTTACAAATACAGCTGCTGAGACATCCACATCATCCTTAGGAGTGGTTCTTAATCCCGGGAAGACCCAGGGAACCTTGAGTATATCATTTGCAGTCA
Source organism: Palaemon carinicauda (assembly GCF_036898095.1). NCBI lineage: Eukaryota > Metazoa > Arthropoda > Malacostraca > Decapoda > Palaemonidae > Palaemon > Palaemon carinicauda. The sequence goes on along the minus strand of NC_090732.1, from coordinate 37,129,740 downwards.
TTGCAGTGGGACATCAAAGCTGCTGTGAGGTGCGATGAAAGGGGTTCAGTTGTTCCGTTGGCTGCAGGGTTGTAGGCAGTTGTCCGTTGTAGGATGATTCCCTGGAGATTCACTAATGATGTTCACAAATGAGAAGTGAAAGTGGTACCCTGTCCTAAGTAATATGTACAGGGATATCAAATCTTGCTATCTACCCTGAGAGTAAGGCTGATGTACATGAGGCAGCTGTTGTAATATGCATGGAAATGGTTTCAGGTTGAGTGGAGTCGTCAAAGATGGCAAAGAGATAATGATGTCCTTGTAATGTGTGTAGGGGGCCTACTATGTCAACGTGAATGTGGGCAAAACAATGCTGAGGTTGAGGAAAGGTGCGCACTCCTGAATATGTATGTTGATGTACTTTTGAAGTCTGGAATTCGGTACAGAGGCAGACCCGATTCTTACCATCTTTAGTAATGCTAAGCCAAATGAACTTTGTCTTCAGTAGCTGTGCAGTAGTTCAGCAAGGGATGCCAGATGCCATGGATTAAATCAAGCACTTGTTGGCGCATGGGGGTCAGGTATTTACGGCTTTGGCTTACCAGAACTGACACACAGAGGAGGAATTTGCAGGATGTCCTGCAGCCTTGGTACTCTGGAAATTTTCGTTGAGCTTCTGTCAAGGCATTGTAATCCAATCCCAGGTGAATGGTGGCTGATGTGTTTCTTGACAGTGCATCAGCAATGGGATTCATTTTCCTATTGATTTGTTGAAGGGTGCAGTTTTATTCAGCTACGCTAAAGAAATGTTGGCGTTGGACTGTCGAGTGAAGGCATATACCAGGGGCAAGTTGTCCATGCAAATAATGGAATCAGTATTCTCTAAGAACTGAAGAAAGTGACGGACAGCCAAATGTACCGCCAGCAATAAGCGGTCAAAGGGATAGTAGCCAGAGTCAGGCTTGGACAGTTTTTTACTGAAGAAGGCCAATGGGCAGACCGAGCTGCTGACCACCTACTCGAGAAATGTACAAATAGATATGTCACTGGCATCAGTGGAGAGAAGGAGAGAGGCATGTGGCACGAGAAAAGTTAGAGCAGCATCAGTTTATAGGGCATTCTTTCCATTGCAGAATGCCTCTTCCTGAAGGGTACCCCACTTCATGTCTTTTGACTTGCCCTTAAGGGAGGCTTAGAGGGAGGCAGGAGGATTGTCGGCAAATGCTGGCAAGAACCTGTGTTAATAGTTTATCATGCCCAAGAATTATTGCAGTGCATTGACGGTCGTGGGCATGGGCGGAAGTTCTGAACAACTGATACCTTCTCCGGAAGCTGGTGCACACCTTTAAGAGTGATGCGATGCTCTAAGAATGATACTTTATTGGTGCCAAAGGTACAATTGTCATACTGGACTACGAGGCCATTCTATTTTAGGCGGGCGATAGCGATAAGTAGGTGATGATAGCATTCCTCTCTCTTTGGAAGAAAACACCAGTATGTCATTCATGTAACATACACACAAGGGGAGGTCTGCTAAGGTGCCATCCATGAGGCTTTGAAAAGTAGCCACAGCTTTATGAAGGCCAAAACAGGAGTACTGTAGTTGAATGTATATTTGCCGAAGACCGTGGTGATAGTGGTCTTGGGGATGTTTTGTGGGTTCTTGGGCACCTGATTATACCTCTTCAGGAATTCGAGAGTGGAGAACACCTTCGCTTTGTGCGAGTAGGAGGTAACGTCGGGGAAGTTTGGAAGGGGGTAGTGATCTGGTTCTGTTTGCATGTCTAGATGGCTGTAATCCCCACAAAGGCACAGGGAGCCATCCTTCTTCAGGATGATGTGTAGGGGTGACAATCATAGGCTTGAAGCCTTTTGGCCAAGGCTTATTTCTTCTATTTTGGCGAACGTTCGTTTAGTGGCTGCCGAATTTGGCAAACACAAGGGCCCCAGTCATCTTCATATGGCGATCAATACCATGCTTGTCGGGAACCGTGGGCATTTGGCGAAGTTCTGGTCGAAAAACCTCTTGGTACAACATGAGGAGTCCATAGTCCCATTGTCTTTGCGAAGTATGTCATTGCTCCTGATCACTGGTTGTGCCAAAAAAAAAAAAAGAAACCAGTATGGAGGAAGGCTAAGGCAGACAACTCTAAGGCTGCCCACTCAGAGGCTGAGCATGATTTACCTTCCACCTTGAGTCTGTCCAATGAGAGTCTCCCCATGTTCTTTAGCGCATAGAACCTTCGCTGCCTTAGGAGTTGTGGGTCAGGATTTTATATGGCTGACTAGACTCAGGCGAGTTCTCAAATCCAAAGATCTGATTGTTAACTTGATCTAGG
>NC_090732.1:37112422-37114922 GCF_036898095.1 Palaemon carinicauda | reverse complement strand
TATATATATATATATATATATATATATATATATATATATATATATATATATATATATATATATGTGTGTGTGTGTGTGTGTGTATATATACATATATATATATATATATATATATATATATATATATATATATATATATATACATATACATATAATGCATACATACATACATACATTAATATATGTATACATATATATTATACATATCAATATTTTATATATATATATATATATATATATATATATATATATATATATATATATATATATATATATATATATATATGTATATATATATGTGTGTGTGTGTGTTTGTGTGTACATATGTGTATGCCTTTGTGTTTGTTTGTATGCGATGGACATGCATAATGTACTGCAGTAGTGTTATACGGCCGCATACTCGCGTAGCTTTAGTTGCGCGCAACTCTAATATGAGTATTTCTTAATGAATTGAATTTCAATTCTATAGGACAACCCTCAGTATTAGGTGAAAACGAGTTAAAAGTATCTTAGAATGCCAAGGGAATCCCAGCTTTAAACTCTTAGCTCATGGGTGATGTGTGGTTTACTAGAGTCTGTGGATTACCCGGATGCTTCCCTTTAACCAGTATTGCCACGGCTTGTGATCTCAGAGATGCACTCTCGTAATCTTCCTGGATGGCGGACTTCCATCTTATGATAGTTTTATCCTTTTTTTCACTCGGGCACACATATGCACATGCAAGAGTTGAAGAGCATGGACACACGCTGATTTTTTTTATATTATTGACATTATTTCTCTCTCTCTCTCTCTCTCTCTCTCTCTCTCTCTCTCTCTCTCTCTCTCTCTCTCTCTCTCTCTCTCTCTCTCTCTCTCTCTATATATATATATATATATATATATATATATATATATATATATATATATATGTGTGTGTGTGTGTGTTTGCAAGTAGCAGTTGTTTGGGGATAGAGCCCATGTTACACTATTGAAGCTCATCCTATTTTATGAATATTAAAGTCCTAATTAATGGACATTTTCTGCATATATAATTTCTCTCTCTCTCTCTCTCTCTCTCTCTCTCTCTCTCTCTCTCTCTCTCTCTCTCTCTCTCTCTCTCTCTCTCTCTCTCTCCATTATGGTTCTTTTTTTGTCATTAAAATTGAAAAAAAATTGGGGCAAGGAAATTTTCATATGGAAGGGGAAATTGATTTAGAAAAACAGTTTCCTCACACAATTATTAGGAAAGTCACTTCAGAGTAGCAAATATAAAGAAGAAATAAAAAACATTCCAATAATTTGCGACCAGTGAATCTGACCAAATATTGCTTTACGTCTTCTTCGTGCTTGGGTATATTTTAATGTATAGAAATATCATGTCATATATAACACATAATAAATTTTATGGTTTATCGTTGACTGAAAAGAATAAGATAAGATTTACGCTCATTGCGGTATTTGAAATCTAAGGAAAATAGGTTTAAAAAATCCAGCAATTGTAAGTCATATAAGAATATTGTTGGAAAAGAAAACTTTGGCAACAATGTCCTTTCACTTCTGTGAACGTCTGGTTGTTCATGGAAAACGCTATTTTCGAAAATCTGGAAGCGAGCGGAGAGGTCAACCTGGTCGATTTTTTTTTATGTTGCGTGCCATCTCATTAGCCTTTGTCTGCGGATGAAAGGATTAATGACTCCTGAGAGTGTCACCTCGTAAACTCTGACCTAATCGCTGGCAAGTTTGTGAACTGATGTATTATTTTCATTCAGACAGGTGTGCTAAAAGCTCAGCCTATCGAATTATGTCTTCTTCAGTATCATTCACTAGAATTGAGAATGAAATAATTTCACCTGTTTTTCTTCATGAATCTTGTCTTCAGACCCTTATCTTCATAACGTTTTTCTTCAATATAATTCACTAGAATTGATTATGGAAGCATTTCACATATTTTTCTTCACGAATCTCGCCTTCAGCCCCTTATCCTCAAAACATTCTTCTTCAATATCATTCACTAGAGTTGAGAATGGGATAATTTCACATTTTTTCTTCATGAATCTTGTCTTCAGTTACTTATCCTCATAACATTCTTCTTCAATATGATTCACTAGAATTGACAATAGGTTAATTTTCCATGTTTTTCTTCATGAATCTTGTCTTCAGTCCTTTATCCTCATAACATTCTTCTTCAATATCATTCACTAGAATTGATTATGGGATCATTTAACATGTTTTTCTTCATGAATCTTGTCTTCAGTCCCTTATCCTCATAACATTCTTCTTCAATATCATTCACTAGAATTGATTATGGGATCATTTAACATGTTTTTTTTTTTTTTTCATGAATCTTGTCTTCAGCCCCTTATCCTCATAACATTCTTTTTCAATATCATTCACTAGAATTGTTAATAGAATCATTTCACTTTTTTTTTCTATATGAATCTTGTCTTCAGTAACTTATCCTCATAATATTCTTCTTCAATATCATTCACTAGAAGTGATTATGGGATAATTTCACAATGT
>NC_090732.1:37102422-37109922 GCF_036898095.1 Palaemon carinicauda | reverse complement strand
AAGATTACTGTTGTTTTTATTTGACCCGATTTATGAAATTTAGCTATTTATTTAGAAACCTTTAGATAAAAATGATGTGAAAAGCAGCATAGTTTTCCACATCCCAAGGAATCTCATGTATTTTGTATGAAGATAAAAAAAGCAGCCCCTTCTGTATAATGGAGGCCTCCAGACTCCTGAAAGATGCCAAAATGGTCGAAGGAAACGGATGTGAACCCTTGAAGAGAGATGGACAGTATAAATGATCTTGTATTTTTGGGAAGCATTCTGTGGAGCCATAGATTTTCCAGTCTTCTGATCTTTTTCTCTTTTTCATAATTACTTTCTGTCGAAAATCCTGTCGCCACTCTCGATAAAGCCATTGATTTTCATATCTACCTAAAATTGAAGACGTTTATGATTTTTTATGTAATGTCGGTGCGTTTATATCTTTGGAAGAAAGTCTCTTTTGTAGTTTCTACAATTTATACTAATTTCGTTCCCTCCGATGGCAACTGAAATGTATTGGGTGTGCAAAACTTTGCTCACTCACAGTACATATTGAAATTCCAGTTGTGAATTGTAAAAATGGATTAATTATAAAACGTAGCCTTCAAGCTCGTTATCATCTTTATCCATTTGATGTTTCGACTACTCGAGTCATTCTCCAACTGGAGAAAGGTGTTAAAAGCCTCAAAACTGTATATGGAATGATAGTAACAGTATAATAAATATACCATTCAGTTGAAATCAGGCGAAAAACTAGTAAACTACAGTTCTAAAACAAAACAAACACATACTTTCTTTCGGTCTGAAGTAATGTATAACAGAATAATAATAATAATAATAATAATAATAATAATAATAATAATAATAATAATAATAATAATAATAATAATAATGATTGTTTCACACACCCATACTGGTTCTGCATATTGGATCTGGGGAAAGCTATTGACACTCCGCACTTGTCACTTGCCATTAGAAGAAAAAAGATAACAAGAATTTTGAGAAACTACAACTTGGTCATTTATTCTATAATCGATGTGATTTGTGCGACGTTATATCGAAGCCTAATCTTTTTCCTTTTTAACATTATATGGATGTCAACAGTTTTATCAAAAGAGAGAGAGAGAGAGAGAGAGAGAGAGAGAGAGAGAGAGAGAGAGAGAGAGAGAGAGAGAGAGAGAGAGAGAGAGAGAGAGAGAGCAGACGAATAAAAAAACTGGGGCTACAACATGATCATTCATTGGTTTTGAATAGCTATTGCAAAATCTTGATTGTCATATCAATCCAAAATCTAGTTTTGTTGATTATTGTACTGCTTTTGCATAAATGCACATTAACCCTTTCTCATTCTAATGATTCAAAAGTATGTTGTCATCACTTCCCCAGCCTTTAACATTTCCTCTCGCTTTGAATGAGACCCCTTTCGTCACTGTTAAAACAGGCAGCGATTTGACAGGTTTAAAGGTTTAAAGGCTACTCATGAATGACAGAGGCATTGACAGTGACATTGGCCTAGCAAGCAGGACAATGCCTTAGAGACTGACCTTATCTACATTTAATCAGCGCCCAAACCCCATCTCCACCCAAGCTAAGACCAAGGAGAGTCAGGTAATGGCTGCTGATGACTCAGCAGATAGACATATAGGATCCCCAAACCCCCTATTCTTAACTCACAAGGATGGTAAGTTTGCAGCCACCAAAGAAACTAGTGAGTTTGAGCGGAACTCGAACCCCGGTCTGGCGTTCACCAGTCAGGGACGTTACCACATCGGCTTGTACCTTTAATTAGGATAAATGGATTCAAATGACACCATCCATCCAGAAAGATGAAAATGCTGGTAGGGTTACCCTATTTAGAATAATTGCATTTTGAATCTAACCTTCAGTGTACTCCTGCCTGCACTTGTTGAATCACCTCCTGTGTAAACTTCCAGTTCATACCTAGGACCTTCAACCACTTTCCTTGTTGGGGCCCCTGGGCTTATAATATCCTGCTTTTCTAACTAGGATTGTAGCTTAGCATATAATAATAATAATAATAATAATAATAATAATAATAATAACAATAATAATAATATCACGATGACCATCTCATAAGGAGCAAGTCCAACGGTTTGGTTCCTAAACCTTTTATTTTGATCTTATTTCATTTGGGCTGCCTCTCAAGCTGCCTTATGAAATAGACTACCATTTATCGCGTTGCATTTGTTCTGCTTATTCTTGAGCAAATTACAAGCGCATAGTTTTCAGGAGAGCAGTATTTCATTCGATGATAATAGCGCAAAAGAATATACTGTACTATGGGTCTCGCACAGCTGCACAATCGAGAGATAAAAAGAGCTAAGCAATGCATGTAAAGTAGTTGCCATTTATAAGAAAAATACAGCATTGAATCATCTTGCAAAGGGAATTAGTAGAGTTTATAAATACATAGTCATATGCATGAGATAAAAGATGACCATCTTTAATCATACATATCTTGAATTACCAAATGACTATGAAAAAACTCTTAAGATTTATGTTTTGTCAAAATTCGCTTTCCATAAAAAAAAAAAAAAAAGTACAGTGACAGGCCAGAATCGTGAGAGTTCAGATTTTTTTTTTAATATGTTTATTCCCATTATTTCAATATATTACTAGTGATAATTTAGGAAAAATTATGTTATGATCATAGCGGCTTTATTCACAAATTTCACTTGAGATTTAACTAGTCGGGATACTATGGTTTGTCCTTTAGTGTGATCATAAAGTATTTGGATTTCTTTCTTCAAATAAAGCAATGAATTTCTTCATTCACAAGTTAAAGTGCTCAATATTTGAAAAAAAAAAAAAAAGTAGTGGTTTCAAGACAGGTTTTGTTCGTTGAACGTATGTTTCCTGAACTAGACAAATACGTCATACAATTACACCTGATATTCATATGTACACATCTCTACCAGATTCATATATAATACAATTTTCGTGGAGTATAGTTTAAGAGTAAATAATAATTCCTGTTCATATTTGGTTAATATTACCGATTTCTCTGGACGATTTCTTTACTCCTAATGTTGACAATACTAAATCTTAGAGACGAGATATTTTATATAATGTTTTAATGTTGGAGATTTGATTTACAATCTGAATATCATCTATTTTATCTCAGAAATATTGTTTGGGTATTTATTGTTTTGTAATATTTTAGTCTTTTGTACAAATTATACAGAAGAAGAAAAAAAAGTGTTTAAAGGTTTTAAGATGTTTAGATCAGAGTGATATTTTGGGGGAAGGGGGTATTCATTAATATTAATGGTCAGCTGCATAATGATAGCCTAAGGAAGTTATTATTCTTATTTGTTAATGGAAACATTCATTTGCTAAAAAAGATATATATAAATCTGTGAAATATTTCCACGCAATTTTCCCAAAATTTTACTCACCTCTGCTGTCAACAAAGGAATTGTTTACCTTTCACGGAAAATTAGTTTTTTTTTTTATTTGTCTAGAAAGATATATTGTAACTGGTATAAGTTGTTTTTTTCTTCAAGGTTTAAGGATATAATACTGAACTGTCGTATTAAGACGGCCTTCTACTTTTGGAAATTCTAAGTTTTTCTATAAAAAATGAAAATCGTGCAATGCATGGGCTACCGCTTAGCTACAAGAGACAAAGTGCAGCGAACTGAATTAATATTGATTTCACCGGTTTATTTAGTGTTATTTTAAACATTTGATTAAAAGAAAACATGCATTGAAATAGATGCTAGTATTTCCACAACACATTTCCAGTGCAAGAAAAAGAGACAAGAGCGTTTTACTATGAGGGTGATTAATAACAATATTTGTGACAAGTTTTGTTCCGGCGCATGTTTTCACTTCTCTTCAAAGATTGATTTACATATATTACATCCATATTCGTATATTTAGAAAATTGGGATTGGGTTAGAGATGTTATATCGACGAAGCAGACTTTGCCGAAAATGGTGGTCTATTATAGATATAACCAACAGGGCACTAATGTAATTTTCAACTTGGTGATTTCTGATCGTAACGTTGAAGCTAGCTCATGGTTTTACGAGTTTAAGTACCAGTCCCTATCCATAGAGGAAGGATTGATTTTTTCTTGGTAGTCTTCGAGATTTTTATGTCGAGGAACGTTAAGGAGGCTTGAAATACCCTTTATGATTGTAATTCCAATTTAAAGTTTCGATTTTATTTGGGAAAGGAGCCACTTATTGTACATGTAGAAGCTCATTACTCTCTTATATTGTGATTAATATCTACCGTTTAAAGAATTAGATTATTATTATTATTATTATTATTATTATTATTATTATTATTATTATTATTATTATTATTATTAGGTAGATACATGAGTTAGTGAGTATTGATATTAAATATCATTTGCTTTAGTCTATTTTTAAAGTCCCAGGTTAACTTAAAGACCGAAACTCTTCCATTTTTCTTTGACCAGATATTACTTGTTTTAGAAGCGAGCACTGTGTTCTATGTATTCCTTAAGATAGTCAGCCATCTACTTAATCTAAGATATCAATATATGTATATATATATATATATATATATATATATATATATATATATATATATATATATATATATATATATATTATATTTTTCATCGTTTTCTTATCCGATATTAACAGTTCCAGAAAATTTTCACAAATATTACCACTTTAGGTAAACAAAATAATTCGGCGTCTTTCTTTATGGCTTATAACTATTATCATAAACTGTTTTTACCTTGACCTATATTCAATGTCGCAGGTGAGTTTAAAGGTCAAAAATATTTTTATCTGAATTTAATGATACCCTGTAGATAACAATCTGGGGAGTTGATGAAATTTTTTCAGAAATTATTTTTTTAACACCATGGACTATTGCGCATGTTTATTTGAAGCCCAAAGATTTAACATTACACATTTGTATCAAGTTTATAAAACATATTCTGCTTTTGGACAGTAAAACCATATCTTTTCGGAGGTATAAGCAGGATATTTTTTTTTTATTTTTTTTAAATCCTGAAGAAAACCCCCTCTTTATGTGCATGTTTTTTTATTTTGCTTTTGCATGAATAACGTCCAACATGTGACCCTTTTCAAAACTGTATTCACCATGTCCAGATAAAATGTATAATGTAAATGAGGATAGTTTTGTCGAAAATCAACACCTTTGAAAACCAGTGAATATGGTTATAGAACATTTTCACATCCAAGTAGGGATAGGTCAAAGATAGTTGGTTATTAAAAAGAGGCTGGGGCGCCTCTAAAATAAGGAAAGCAAGCTGCTGTTTATCCTTGACCAACATCCTATCCCAAACCACCTACTTATAAATGAAAGTTGCAGATTGTTCCATAACCTAAATCACCTATAAACCTAAAAAAGCAAACCAACACCTATGGGCTGCAAGTTTTCAAGAGCCCGTGCCCGGCTGTAAGAGTCAGGCAATGTAAAACAACAACAACAACAGGTAATTAAAATGAAACGGTAACGATCCGTAGAAACACCTCCCCATTATTGCTTTGCAGGAATTTGATACAAAAACATTTCATACAACCTATTCTTATTGTAATTTCAAATTTAGTTAAACCACTCTTGGTACAAAATAACAAAACCATAAGCATATTTTTTTATCTCTTTTGTGATAAAATTTATATAATTATATACTTTCCTTTTAGGTTTTCATCTCGGATAAAAACTACTTGTAGTCTGATTAGTTTTTGATTGATCCTATTTACCCCGTTAAAGGCAAATGAGTCGTGCCATTCTCATCGGTAAGTAACTTGAAAACTCAAGGTTCGATGACTGTCTCTTCTTACCTCCAAACTTTGGCCTTTTTTCTTGTTCCATTTCCCGGACTCAGATAATTAGCAGATGGGAACAGGATACTTGTAGCGTTTCCTTTCTTAAAGTTCTATGTATATTATCGTTTTTAATATAGAAATATATAAATTATGTATCGAAGTTGTTTTGACAGATTGATGGTTTCACCTACATAAAGATCACGTGTTTGATAATTTTTTTTTTTTTTTTTTCATTTTTTTTTTTTCTCGTTTAGAGGGGCGGGGTTTAAGGTACTGAACGGATGAGCCATTAAGATAACTTTGATGCATTAAACTTATTTGCACCGAAGCAGTATTATATCATGAAAATAGTTCTGCTTCGCATATTGTTATATGGAAGCTGTAAATCACATGCCAATTTCTTAGTGTCTTTTGAGTCTACAAAATATTCAAGATTAGGTGTTTTATTTGAGAGAGAGAGAGAGAGAGAGAGAGAGAGAGAGAGAGAGAGAGAGAGAGAGAGAGAGAGAGAGAGAGAGAGAGAGAGAGAGAGAGAGAGTATGTTTACTGCTTTCGTTGATGTCCATATTAGTTTCCTCACAGACTAGCTCGTTGCTGTGAAGAGGGCTATGACATTTGCAGTGTCTCGACAGAAATGTATCATTGGCAGTGACCCACAGGGCACTGGTTTCGAGTGGAACCGGCATTTGGCAGAGTACACCTCTTGCCTATCACAGAGGCAGCTCCTGTGCGATAAGTGAGGAAAGGGTGCCATATCCAATGAGGTTATGGTGCTACTCATCCCTTAGTTGCCCCCTGCAGGGGTACCGAGCGCAGCCAGCTGGTGAAGTTCTCTGCTTATCATGTTTGGGTTGTGATAACTATTTTGACAAGGAAAATGTGATGCGTGTTATGAGGCGGAATTCAAAACGCTTCGCGTATACTTTTCGTTTATGGTCTTCATCCAGTGTTATTACATGCTACATATGATAAGCCTTATTTTACGGATTTTTGCGACCATTTATTTATGTTATACGGATAATTCGATGGATAAAATTCATGAAAAAGAAAAGGAGAATTTTTTTATAACTAATCCAATGTTATTACATGCTATATATGATATGCCTTATTTTACGGATTTTTGCGACCATTTATTTGTGTTATATGGATAATTCGATTGATGAAACTCATGAAAAAGAAAAGGAGAATTTTTAAAACTAATCCAATGTTATTACGTGCTACATATGATAAGCCTTATTTTTCGGATTTTTGCGACCTTTTATTTATGTTATATGGATAAGTCGATAGATAAAAATGGTGAAAAAGAAAGGATTTGTTTAACTTTACTTACAAAGAGTATTTTTGCAATGTGCGAAAACGTGGAATGATGAAATTAAAGTATTATTTCAAGCATATGGATAAAGAAATAGAATTAATAATGTAAATAGTTTGGATATTCAAAAGGGTTATGAATATTCGGTAATTAGTGGTATCTACAAAAAAAAAAAAAAAAAAAAAATTCACCTTTCGTCTATGATTTTTTTTAATGCGTTTGTTTTTTAAGCTTTTTTCATTTTATGCTGTTGTACTTATTATATATAGGTTTTGATGTTACCAATATTAATATTACTGCTAATTATACCATTACCACTTTTGCAGCTACAAAAAAATTATCGACAACAGTAATGATCCATTTCACTTTCATGAATATCTGATTTAATGGTTGATTTGA
>NC_090732.1:37087422-37089922 GCF_036898095.1 Palaemon carinicauda | reverse complement strand
TATATATATATATATATATAATATTGTATTTGTATATATATATTTCTATATAATAGGTATATATATCTACATATGTATGTATATATATATATATATATATATATATATATATATATATATATATATATATATATATATATATATATATATATATATATATATATATAATGTGTGTGTGTGTGTGTTTGTGTGTAAAGAAATACAGGGAAAATGAAGTAGAAAATGTACAGTAAGCTTAAGTTCATACTTGTTTAGTCTTACTTCTTTAGGCGACTGATATATTTCTATATTTTATATAGTACAGTGGGAGTACGAAAGTGAGAGTACGAAAATAGATTTACATACAGGTGTTTGCAGCATAATCCTCCACTGCCAAACAAACTACTTGTGTAGTGATTTTTCATCATTTGGCAGGTGTTAGCTGGGGTCATTTTCGATATAGTTTCTTCAACCTTGTCCATATAAATACATAATATGTGTATATATATATATATATATATATATATATATATATATATATATATATATATATATATATATATATATGTATATATATATATATATATATATATATATATATATATATATATATATATATTATACTGTATATATATATATATATATATATATATATATATATATATATATATATATATATATATATATATATATATATACATATACCTTCATGCGTGCAAATTCATATACACTCTTATACATGGTTGCACACGTGATTAACAAGCCTATTCACATATATACATTTGTAACCCTATCAGCATCACGTTTCCCTGGGGTTTTTAACCCATATATATATATATATATATATATATATATATATATATATATATATATATATATATATATATATATATATATATACATATACAGTATATAGATATATACTATATATATCTCACAAATTAGGTACCTACTTATTAGCTGACTGCTTATGGTTGTAGCTAGGGATGGGAGAAAGAAAATATAATAATAGAATAAAAAACTAACGTCACTGTCTATTACTGCTCATGACGCTTGTACGTCATGAAATCCTGGCGGCTTCAACTAGGTAAGATCTTATTTTATGGGATTGAAACCGTTTGAAAGATATTGACTCTTTCTCTCTCTCTCTCTCTCTCTCTCTCTCTCTCTCTCTCTCTCTCTCTCTCTCTCTCTCTCTCTCTCTATGAATAAATATATGCATATGTATATATGTATATATATATATATTTATATATTTATGTATATATATATATATATATATATATATATATATATATATATATATATATATATATATATATATATATATATATATATATCACCATTAGCCGTAATTACTTTACTGCAATTCAAAGGCCTCAGACATGTCCTTCCCATTCCCCTGAGTTTATGGTCTTTCTATGCCAGTCTATACCCGCACATTTTCTTAGTTCGTCAATACATCATCCTCTCTTCCTTCCCCTACTTCTGCAATTTCTATTGACTCATCCTGTTGTTACCCCTTGCCAACTTCGTTTGTATGGCTGAGTTCGTGATTCGCATAACTCAAAAACTATTTACTCGAATCTAATGAAAATTTGTTGGGGGTGATTGGCCCCTATCCTAGGACAATATGATTAGATTTTGGGAGGGATACGGCCAAAGGTCAAGGTAAAGGTAACTAAAAGGTCAAAAACGTCTTTTTGCTCTATCGTTGTCAATTTTTATCTGATTTGAATGCAACTAGTGCAAAAACTTGCTCAATTCAATTGCCATCTTTTGATTTGAGCGTGATTGGGTTAAAGGTCAAGATAAAAAAACGTCGTTTTACTATGTAGTGGTCAATTTTTATTCGATTGGCATGAAACTAGTACCAAAATGTTCATACTTAAATTGCCAATATTTTGATATACAACATGCTATTCTAGTTCTTAATTTGTACCTATTGGTCATACATGTTATATGTACTGCCCATGTCCCTGACTTTTTCTTACATGATGTTAGAATATCTTTTACTTTAGTTTGCTCTTTTATCAATGTTGCTCTTTTTATGTCTTTTAGTGATAGTCTCATAATCATTCTTACCACAGCTCTTTAAGCTGTAACAGGCTTATTTTTGCTAAGGTTTTGATAAAGCTCCAAGTTTCCGATGCTTAAGTTGATGATGTTTGTACCATCTGATGATATACTTTTCTTTTTAGAGAAAGTGGCACTTTACTTTTCAAGATCTTTCTTTGTTTACCAAAAAGCTATCCATCGTATGCTTATTATTCTTTTAATTTCGGTCTCATGTCATGGGGAAATACTTACTCTCTGTCCTAAGTACATAATATTCATTAACAATCTCTAGAGACTGGTCCATAACCCTTGTTTGTTTTCTCCGCATTTTCATTGAAGAGGATGGCAAATATTTGCATTAAATATGGTCACTAAGTGACAGTGTTTGCTTGTTCCACATTGTACAATTCATTAAAGCTAAATGTAGTTTATATGTTTATTGGATGCTTGAGGAATTCCATAC
>NC_090732.1:37064922-37072422 GCF_036898095.1 Palaemon carinicauda | reverse complement strand
TCGCTTATCTGTTGTGCTGAATCCAATACAAATTTTGATAAATCACTTTGAATTTTTTTCTTTACTTGCTTCCATTTTATGAAGTTATATAATTAGCCTCTTTATAATTAATGTTATTCATTTTGTGGCAAACGGTATGTACTGTATAAGTATCAAAATGAAAAAAAAAAGAAATATTGTGAAATTCCTTATTCCATAGATAGTATTTTTTTTATGGAAATGTATGTATAAAAGCAGTTGAAAGTTGTGTGTGGGCGAGCCATGGTTCTTTTTCTTATGATAACGTCTTTTGTAGAAGCAGTTGAATGTTGTGTGTCGGCGAGCCATGGTTCAAAAAAAATTGAAAATGAGGAAAATAGGGGTTAAAATGGGAAACCAAATTATAGTATGGCGTTGGAGGGAACCCTTTTGTGGCAAAAATATAAATTGTTAAGTTATTTTCAAATGCTCTTCATTATTTTTTACGATTTCAATACAAATGAAACGTAAATAAGATATAACTAATAACATGTTTTAATAATAAAAAAAAAAATTCTATTAACCAAAATTAGAGAAAATGGTTAGATGATTTGTTCAACTTTACTGTTCCATAATCAAGCATCATCTCTAAATTTCTGTCCATTTTGATGTTCAAAGACTAAAATCAAATTTATCAGACATTGATTTAGATTAAGTTTTTGAAATAGTAAATCTTAAAAAACAAGAACTGCCGTATTCGTGACCGATGAAGATAGTATTAACATAAATTTTTGATTGTAACAGAAACTTCAAAATCAATACTTTCGAGTTGTCTTCAGTATCTGCCATAATGTTGGAACGGAATTTCTAGCTCTTAACGAGTCTCCAATTCTAATGACCCATTTACATGTCTAGAAATAGAAAAAAACAAAAGATAAGGAAATTTAACTTTCATGGAACGGTCACCTGACAGATTCATTAACAACTTTCAATAATATACATCTGACGGAAAATCCATATAAAACAAACCAATCAAAAACTCTGCTATTCCAGGAATCATTATTCAACTTTTCTTCAGGCAAGATCTAATTTTATCGCATGGCATTGAACCAAGGATTTCTTTGCCATTTGCAGAAGTTTCAATCAACTGTTTTCCATCTAAATTTAGACGCGACACGGTTTTTGTAATGCAATGAGAAGCGGGGGAATAATGCCTCGTCCCGGAAATGTTACGATGAATAGCTGTCATTCAAGACCAGACCCCGTACGTAACCAATTGAATTAGGTCGCAACCGTTTCTTCTATAGCTTTTCACGTTCGGGCTGTCTCTTCCCCCATCAATATTTTCTGTTTATTTCGAACTTTACTCCGTTGATTTTGAGACATTATTTTATAGTTTTCTAAATGAATGTTTCCCCAAATCCTCAGCCTATCAAAATCTAGAGATGACGATGAAACATTTAAGCAAACTCTTGATTTTCGGTCATATTGTTCGGAATCCATTGGGACCAAACAACATAAGAAATAGCCATATATTACAATTTGCTTGCAACACAGCGATTTTAACAACTACGACAACGACGACATCGGTAGTGATACTAATTTTAATAATCTTAGTAACTGTATTGGTAATGCAATTGAATTAAACCGTAACGACCTTCAAACTACAATAACTCCATACGTTCAAACTACTTTAATTTTGTTACTGACGATCTGAATAATCTTTATCTAGATTCAATACTTCCAAGTCGAATTAGAATATTAGATTCAGTCATGTTCCTTCCTGATGGCTAATTGGATTACGTTTAATATCTAGTTTGGTTTCTGTTCTGAGGCTTGGGTTGGAATATTGGTTTGGTTAGAATTTATTATGTAAGCATTTATCTTTGGGGATTCATTCCGAGAGAGAGAGAGAGAGAGAGAGAGAGAGAGAGAGAGAGAGAGAGAGAGAGAGAGAGAGAGAGAGAGAAGTCTGTATTAATGGAGTGAAGTTGCTTGCTGCTCACCCAGTCTTTAAAGGGTTTTCCAGGGACTTATTTACCGAATCGACTGGGTCTGGTATTTCTTGGTTGTCACCGAACCTGATACAGATGAAGTCAGTGTTCCTCAACATTTCGAACTGAAATTCAAGAATATTCCTTTTTAAGATGAGCATCTTATTTGATTAGGAAATTTAAAATCATTTTGAATAAAAACATATTTACTACAAAATCCAAGTTTGATATGTTTTTTTTTTTATCTATTTCTAACGCCACTGTTGTAGTGAGGACAGTTAACGGTTGTTTTCTGAACTTTAACATTTCGATAAAACGACTTGTTGTCACAAGATGAAATGTGCCCTGAATGACGTTAATGAAGTTAATTTCACCGCTTTCACGGAAGCTGCTCTAATAACACTGTTTTTTTTTTTCTTTATTATTCCTAGTGCCTCGAGCATAACTCATAAGCTACCAGGCCCAAAGCAATCCACGAAGCTGCTACCTGCTGCCTTCCATAATAACTTTAAAGGCTTTCCCCCGTGTCTACGGTCTTTTTTTATTTTTTTTTTAGATTTGATGGATATTTACAAAGTTCAGCAAAGGAGAACTGAAGATTTACGACATTAATTTTTCTTGTCGGATTAAAAAGGAATTATTTTCCCAAAGATTTTTTTTTTTTGGGGGGGGGGGGCGCATGATTTTTTTTTTTTTTTTGGGGGGGGGGGACTTGGCACTTAGTTCCTGAAGGTATGTTTATTGTGTCCATGATTAAATTTCCTATTCTATTTTTTTTTTTTTTTTTAGATTTGGCACTTAATGTGTTGAATAATAGGACGCAATTTTCTTCCTCATATATATAGTATAATTTACTGAAAAAAATATATATAAAATACAGGTATTATAAACACTAATTATATAGGAGACATTTATTCCATGTATTTTCAGCTGTGAATGTCAATATAAAGTTACTATTGCAATCTCCCATGCAATGAAACACAGGGAAAAATGAGATACATTGTTAGTCTTGACCAATTACGTCTCACGACATTCTCTTGATGCTGTGATACGAAACCTTCCAGAATTCAATCAATATTTTCATTTTTTCCCCCAGTAGTTTATTGCTTCTAAGTATCACATGTTCCTGTACGTTTTACGCATACGTATATATATATATATATATATATATATATATATATATATATATATATATATATATATATATATATATATATATATATATATATATACAGAGAGAGAGAGAGAGAGAGAGAGAGAGAGAGAGAGAGAGAGAGAGAGAGAGAGAGAGAATATACAGTATCTCTAAAATCAAATAGTTATATATCGATATAGCCTATGCCTAATTGCCATTTCCCATCATGGTAAGAGTAGAAGAGATAATTTAGATAAACAAGGTAACTGTTCTCTGGAAAACCTCCAGGATCGAATCAATGTTCTACACTCAAGTCTTGGATAGTGCCAATGGCCTTCCGCTGTCTTGGGAAGGGTTTTTCTACTCAAGAACACTTCTGTAAATTTCTTATTTTGCAAACCGAGTGTTGCCAGTTTTAACATTTGCCAAGGATGCATGTTCCTTATCCTTATCTTTATATTTTCATTTTCTACCATCGCCAACGAGGTTAGGAGGTGGTTATGTTTTCGCCCCTTGTTTGTCTGTTTGTCCATTTGTTTTCTAATATAGAGTATTGAAGCTTTCAGGAATTAATTGCTATGTTGAGACGTGGAAGTGGTTCAGTTTTGAAAGTCTCTAGGTCAATGGTCAAGGTCGAGCAATAGTCGACTAAAAAACACGCCTACTGTCTAAATTGAGTCCGGGAAAGGCAAGCTGGTATTTGAGAAATAAGATGCCGTGGAGGAGGTCTGCACTGTCAGAGTACTTTTCTAGTTCTTGATATTTTCAGTCCAGCGCTAGCGTCCCTCTCTTTGTGTATGGTTTTTGTTCATATTGTTGTTTTTACCATTTTTTTATTTGTTTCTACTATTTTATTATTTTCTCCGTACTGTGGTGCTTTCCCTATTGGGTCCTCGGATCTTTTAAAATCCGGCTTTTCCTAATAAGGGTGCAGTTTGTCTTGTAATAATAATAATAATAATAATAATAATAATAATAATAATAATAATAATAATAATGATAATAATAATAATAATGATAATAATTTATAAAGACGACGCTCATTATGATACACGTTTATGGGCTTTTTTATTTTATTTACATCGCAAATGCTCAGTTCCAATTGATATAAGTAACATTACACGACGTTTATCTTCTAAACTGTATTATCCGAAGAATTTGCTTAGTTTTTCCTAATTGTAATCGTGATTTGAACCTTGATCAGAAGATTGCCTTCATAGAATTATTGACTGATTCCATTTCAGTCTGGGATATCCAATGTTATCCTTTCAATGAACGCTACTTGTGATACTTAGTGTCCATACAATGTAGAGTCTGTGGTTTCGTTTACTTCAAACTGTGAAATAGTCTTTTTTGCACTATATAGGCGTTTTACGAGAGGCTACAATTATCTTTAGTTTGATACGATGGTGTGCAGTTATTTATTACACTCATTCATTTCCATATAATATTTCATCGAGTATAAATTTTTTTTCAAACAATTTTGCTTTTGCCTGTCTTTGCTTTTCTGGACACCTGGCTTAGAAATGAAAAATATTCGATGAATCTAAACAATTATGGTTTTGATAAAATATTCAACTGTTTAATCACCTTTTTTTTATTTGGTATATTACTTCCTGCTTTACGTTCATTGAGTGCGGGATATTTTATCGCAAATAAGAAAAAAGATTTGGTATTTGTTTACAAGACTACGCTCTCAATATACTGCCAAATTATGCAAAGTTATTACTTTTCTCTATTACTTTTTCACGCTTTAAAACAATTCGCCTCAATGGAAAAAAGTTAAAATAATAAAAAACCATAGAATTATATATATATATATATATATATATATATATATATATATATATATATATATATATATATATATATATATATTTAACTATATATATATATATATATATATATATATATATATATATATATATATATATATATATATATATATATATATATATATAACTAGACTGATTTCCTCACTAAACGCCTGGATCTGACTTCGTCAACATGGTCAACCAAACAGAAGTTCGTGATGACAGCGTACATTTGATATATATTTAAAATATATTCTAAATTGAAAATGAAGTAATTACTCAATATTGTCACTATTGAGTAATTACTTCATTTTTAGTTTAGCATGTATTTTGAATATATATCAAATGTACGCTGGCATCACGAACTTCTGTTTGGTTGACCCATGTTGACGAAGTCAGATCCAGGCGTTCAGTGAGGAAACCAGGCTAGTTTTTTTTTTTTTAATTCTATGGTTATTTTATAATTTCAACTCGTTGCTCTTGTGGTGAATTGTTTTAAATTATGAAAAAAGTAATAGAGGAATACAATAGCTTTGCATAATTTGTCAGTATATGGAGAGCGTGGTCTTGTAAACAAATAATAAATAAGAGATCATGCTGTACATATAATTCTTAATTATTTGGAGCTAAATAATGAAATACGTAAGGAACATTTGGAACACCCATTTTTATTTAATATGTCAACTCATATTCCGATTATTGCTTTAAGGATATTGGGGAAAATATTTTAATTGATGTTGTTATAAACTGCGTTCCATCAATGCGTAAAACACGACTTCAGAAAAAATGAAAATTTCCTTGATAAAATTCCTCTCTGCTGCCACCTCAGAAAATCGATTGCAGGGTCGTTTCAGGGGTCGTATAATATACTTCGTAAACAAACACCGTTACTAAACATTCATATATCTATATTTAGAAAAAAAAATGTTGGACGCTATTTTGGCAGGCTTCCAAAATCAGCCAGATTGCGTGCGCGTGGATCGCTAAGGGCCCACTTGCATACGAGTTATGTTCGAGGCGCTATAAATAGAATGTTCTAGTGAAGAAAGGTATGAAAAAAAAAATCCTCCGTTCTAATTGAGCAGCGTGGCCTGCGGGTTATGGGGATTGAAATCAAGGCTATCCCTATTCAATATGCATTTTATCGTGGCCCAGACAATTTTTTTTTTTTTTTTTTTTGTATATGGCTAATTTTGAGAGGTAATTATTGAAGAATTTTATAAATCGTTGGTATTTAAAGCAATAGAAACATGTAAAACTAGAAAAACACTTTTAGAGTGCAGACCTCCGCCACGCCAGCTTATTTCTGTATTATAAGTCTATTATAACTATGTGTGAACGTGGGGTTAAGGTTAGGGTTAATTCGGTCCACCTTTTGCTCGACCTTTACCTTGACTTTGACCTTTGATCTAGGACTTTCAAAATTGAATCATTTCTGCATCTCAGCATAAAAAATAATCACTGAAAGTTTCACCGCTCTATGAGTAAGTTTGTGGCAAGGATATTGTTCACAAACAAACAGAAAAACGGACAAACCGGGTTAAAACATAATCTCTTCCCAACTTCGTTGACTGTGGTAAAAAAATTTCTATTTTGAATTCGATATAAAGAAAAACTGGTGTGTCAGTGCTGGAAAAAATAAAGTCCTTTTTGTTGGTGACAAAACCTTCACAAACAGCCTCGTCTTACGAACTTAGTAGTCGGCTAGCATACTGGAGGCAGGTCGGCTTTGATGTTTAGCACCGATACCTGTTTTTGACAGGTATGCGAGAAGTATAGACGAAATCAAAGCTTGAGAGTGCATCTAGTCCTTTTTCGAATCAGCGGCAAAGGTTGCAATCCAGGCTTGATAGAAGCATTAATCATAATTGGCTTTCCCCTTGGGTCTTCATCCTTGAAGCACAGTGAATTCGATAATAACAGCAACATTTTTGCTGAAAATTGAGTATAAATACACTCACACAGAAATTTATATTTATATATATATATATATATATATATATATATATATATATATATATATATATATATATATATATATATATATATATATACTGTTTGTGTGTGTCTGCTTGTGTATTTGTATATATGTATTAATGCATACAAATACGTATACAGTATATAGGTAGTAGGATGGCCAAAGTATCAACTTTCCGTTGAGATACTACCAATAAGAGTTACTGGGTCATTTGATTAGCCAGATTGTACTACATTGGACTCTTCTCTGGTTACGGAACATTTTATCTTTGCCTACACATACATCAAGTAGTCTGGGCATATTCTTCACATATTCTCCTCTTTCCCCACACACCTGACCACACTGCGATTACCAAACAATTGTTCTTCGCTCAAGGGGTTAACTAATGCAATATTATTGCACTTGGTAAGTGTAAGAGAGGCTGTTTAGCTATGATAAGCTGTTCCTCTCGGAGAAAGACACTCCAAAATCAAACCATTGTTCTCTAGCCTTGGGTAGAGCCATAGCCTCTGTACCATGGTCTTCGACAGTCTTTTGGTTAGGGGTCTCTTGCTTGAGGGTAGACTCTGGCACACTATTCTTTCTTTATTACCTTTCGTCACTGGGCTATTTTCCCTGTTG
>NC_090732.1:37044922-37059922 GCF_036898095.1 Palaemon carinicauda | reverse complement strand
AGGCTATCAGTCAAAATGTCCCAAGCCTAATGACAATTATACCTCGAGATATGTCACAGTTTCACTTCATTCCCATAATTTACATCATGTACTAATTTTGTCTAAATCCCTGTAAGTGATTAAGCAACCACAGGTTGACACTCAGCTCAGTAGGTGAGATAGATGCAAAGCGAGCAACACGATTTGCAGAATAAACAAGCTTTTTGTTATTAAGTCCAAGCAACATATTTTATGTATATGCTATCAAATGTATTGGGCCAAATGTACGACCGCAAGGAACCGAAAAGATTGCTTTCTTATAGTTACTATGGTGTCCACCAACAACTACTTTTTGCAATATATTAGTTGAAGATTCAGTAATAATACGAAGAAATCATCTAATAGTCACAAAAATAAGGGTCTAATTATTTACACGTCCAAAAGCAGCCCTGAAGTCTAAAAAAAAAATTATAGAAACATCTTGACCCTAATCTACTGTAGGAATTTCAACACAAGCTTGAAATCGTAAAAAGAGATGTGCATGCACCAGGATCTTGCAATTAGCAATGTTGTAGACTCTGGAACCAAGGATTGAACAGCTAACAATTCAGACGCTTTGCCAACAGACATTAATAATAAGGAAGTAATAAAAATTAGCAGCAATATATATACTGTATATGATTAGAGGTACTATAACTACGTATACCTTACGTGGTAAAATTATCAATAAAAATTTTAAGAGGAAAAGTTTGACAATGACTTTTGATATTCCTTACAAATACACGAACTTTCTCTGGTCTCTGGGATTTACCTTTACCATTATCAATAAAATAAGAACTTTCGTCCCAGTCTCTTTTCTCCTACTTATCAGTCTTTTCTCTGCAACTTCTATCACGGGCAAATGTAATTTATATTCCATTCATAATCCTATGGCCATTCTATACGATAATCTTTCACCTACATTTATTGTTATTTATGCATGCTTTTTAACTCCATAAATATATAAAAATCCTTACTTATAAGTATCAATGTAAGCAACTAACTTATAGATGTATTCAGTCAGACTAACATGTATATATTTGCGTGTACACGCACGCACACACACACGCAACACAGATTGTCCAGAGTTTTTTTATACTCATTTTCCTAACTAAATTTCCAATGAACATATATCAACATCTTTTCTACACTACAGCCATTTATTTGTATAAGCGAAGCATACGTGGGTTGTACATTCATACTATTTCAAAAATTCGCATTGCAAACTGTTTCTTGATAAATATCTGATTATGTATAATGTTTCTTTCATATACAACTTTATTTTTCCTGTACCAAGGTTTTCTAGTTCAAAACCCTTTCATAAGCCCAACCAGGCATATTTATAAATGATATGCTCTTGCAATTTTTGAGTTCTTATTCATGATATCGCTTTTGCAAATATATAATCAACTTTTATATCTTTCTTTTGGATTTTTTCTCTTCCATGCATATCGCTCTTTTAATGTTGTCAAATACCCATGTGTTTTTTTTTTTTTTCAGTTTTTTTTTCTTGAATAACCCAAGGCTAGTTCTCTAGTCATGCCCAGATTATCTTTATTTCTATTTTATTTTTAATCTTATACTTTCAGTCTCAGTGGATGCTTTTCCCATATTTTTTTTCAGGCCGCTCGTATGCATATACGTATGTATGATTGTATGAATATAGAACTGTATGTATGTTTGGCAAGGCATATTTTTTATCAAGGAGTAAATCTAAAATGGTTAAGGGCAAGTACTTCACATTCATATTAAGGCATTTGAAATCTGAACACTAAAATAATCCAGGCAGAGAATCAAGAGGTCTATCAACTTTAACGCTAGTAATTATTTTCTCCGAATTAAATTACGTAACGTCGTTACCATCTTCATCATTAGTGTTTCAAAATCCTGCTGGTACTTGATATTCATCGCCGCCTTAGCATGTTTTGATATTTTTCCATAGAGACTTCTATTTCTATTCATTTCGTGTTGAGATCTTTTCATCATTTACCTCATTATCACTGATGTTTATAAATACGTGATATTATGTGATCCTTTTTTATTATGGATGATAAACTCAGTTTTCATTTTGTTGAAATATTACCCATTTTTTTTTCTACCTCACTCTTTGATACACCATATATTTTTTTACTCTATTCCTTCCACGCTTGTTCTTCTCCAGGCCCAGATTTTCAAGTACTTGTTATTCAAATAAATTGAAAAAAAATTTTTTTTTTTTTAATATTGTGGCATTTTTCCTTATCTTTAAAGATTATGAAAATACAAAAAATCTCCTTATGTTTTTGAAAAGGATATACTTTTTCGTATTTCAAATATATATATATATATATATATATATATATATATATATATATATATATATATATATATATATATATATATATATATATATATATATACAGATGACAGCTGGCGTGTATTAAGACAATGTACGTTTCAAGTAATGAATATGTTTATGTATGCCCATATGAATATACATGCATACTGTTATCATAGTATTAATGGAGTTTCCATTGCTATTATTACCTATCTAGGCATTATTATAACAATACAAAGCTACGAGAGAGGAAATGTAATTATTCTTTGTCACATCTGTAAAAAAAAATAATTAGAATATTTATGGATGCCATCCATTATGAACCGAAAGGACAGTAGCTGTCAATTGGAAATCTTGAGTCACGTAAATAAGATTGATAATTTACGGTTCTATTCCTGTGTAAAAAGTTAAAGTTGCCCTTCCCGCGCTTCACTCCTCTTGCACTAGATAAAGGCTATCATTGCGTCCGTTTCACTTTCAGTTACTAACTTACACTTAGCGAATTCCCGATCATGTAGTGGCTGTTAAGGGGCAAAGGTCCTTGCCGGCATAAGGCTAGGAACCTAATCCCACATGTACACTATCCTGTTATTATTATTATTATTATTATTATTATTATTATTATTATTATTATTATTATTATTATGACAAGAGCATTTAAGAGATTTCAGACCTCCGCCCATGGATATTGCCAACATTATACTCAAGTTTTCGGATTTAACACGTCTTTTTTTCATATGCTGACCGTTGATGAATCTGCTGTATCATTTACCTAAAGTCTACGGACACCACATCCCCCTTTTCATATGCCAACTGTAGATGAGGAAAAGTACAATGCTGATCCAGAATCGTGATCTTGATCCGAATCATCTCCAAAATTTAACGGGATCATCCATGATCTAAGGTCTATCTGCGGTGAAAATTTCGTCTAAAATCTGTCGAGTAATTTTGACGCAATCCTGTCCACAGACAGGCACACCGATAAATAAGTAAATAAACCAGCTTAACTTCCCTGACATAGATAATTATTATTATTATTATTATTATTATTATTATTATTATTATTATTATTATTATTATTATTATTATTATTAGCGAAGCTACACCCCTTGTTGAAAAAGCATGATGCTATCCCCTTATTTATCGTTACATTTTCAAATTTTTTATTTATTTTTCTCCAATAACATTATCTCTGCATCCCCGCTTCACTGGTTGACATCTTCTGATTATCTGTAAAATTAGATTTTGTTTTGTACATTAAACTGAATTTAAGTTATAGAATACTGCCAAAGACAGATATGAAATGTCACTGAGGAGGTGACACAACTCGTGGAATAACACAGAAGTGAATATTTCAGACGCTTATGTTTCGAGGCATATGTGTAAACTAATACATACACAGTAGCCTATGGAGATCTTACAAATTGTAATTACAAGTTGGTTTAAAACGGCTTTGACTAAACTTCTCCTGTCAATGGCATTCAGAATAAGAATCTTTTGTGGGTACTTGCTAGTGATGCCTTTTTCTCATATAGCTTATGTTTGTTTCAGCCTATTACACTTAATCCATCATTTAGATCTAAATTGGTGTGTTGTTTAGATGACCATTAGTTTCTTTTAAGTATAAAGAAGCTGGTATCTCAGTGGATGGAGTTTTGAACTTGCAGTTGGTGTTACACTAGGAATTCTTGGAATACTTGTATGTTGCCAGGGTCTCTTAATGGCTATAGGAATGATCTATCAACCCCTTCGCTTATCATTTACTTCTGATGTGTGTATATATATATATATATATATAAACATACAGTTTTATATATCTACAGTATATATATATATATATATATACATACAGTTTTATATATCTACAGTATATATATATATATATATACAGTATATATTTATATATAAATATACAGTTTTATATATATATATATATATATACATATAAATATACAGTTATATATATATATATATATAATTATATAATATATATATATATATATATATACGGTATTTACAGGTATATACCCTGAGAGAGAGAGAGAGAGAGAGAGAGAGAGAGAGGTAAATTGGTACTAATGGTTACATGGGTCATGGAAAGGTCCATTGGACAAGGAACCTCGCTTGAGATATCGGAAGAGTGTACTCCTCATCGGACATTCTCTCCCATGGAGATATACTACGCAAGAGAAGCAGTAAAATTTATGTTCATGATTGAATAGTCAAATGTCAGTTTGTCTGTAAATTAAGCATACGTATATATATATATATATATATATGTTTTGTGTGTATATATATATATATATATGTATATATATATATATATACATATGTGTATATATATATATATACACACACACACATATATATATATATATATACACACATACATACACACACTCACCATTTCTGCCTGGGGATACCTTAGCGTGGTGAAGGGCTTTGTGTATCGCCATTATCATCAAAATAAAGAATGGTAAAACACCAAGTCCATCAGAGTTTCAAATTCTAATGGACAAGATACTAGCTAAAAATGGGAAAGAAAGGATGTTGTATTTATTAAGAGCAGTTTGTAAGAAGAACAATACTTAGAGACTGGGAGGAGAGACTAATGGTATCCATATTTAAACAGAAAGATATCATAGAATGTGGTAACTACCGGAAAACTAAACTAAAACAGCTTAGTTTGAAATTATTTGAGACCGTACTACTTTAGATGAGATATTAAAAGATATTACAAAGTTTGGGAAACAGCAGAATGGATTCATGAGAGAGAAAAGAACTGTCAATGCCATCTTTATAGTGAGACAGTCTCGCTACTGGAAAAGAGGCTAGAGGGAAAGTAGAAGCTCTTCTGTGCTTTTGTAGTTAGGACACAATTAATAACAACTGTTAGGGGAACAGAAACCTTTGAGGTTTAGTGCCCATTTTTATTTGTGATGGTCATGGATGTGTTAAGTGAAGGTATCAGAAATGAAGAGTTGTGGCAGTTACTACATGCAGATTATTTGGTGATTTCTGCTGAAAATGAGGAAGACTCACAGAAGAGTTTTAGAGTAGCAAGAGATTTTGGAGAGGGGAGGCTAGAGGGTACATGTGGATAAGACTGGAGCTATGGTGAGCACTATGGAAGGTAGGGACAGGATAGCCATGCATAAAGTAGAACCTCGGTTCTAAAACAGGTGGAACAATTTAGGTACTTGGGATCTACTATAAGTTAGGAGGGAGGAAGTGAGGCTGAAGTTTAGAATAGGATAAAAGGAGTTTGGAGGAAGCGGAGGGACGAAGCAGGAAGGGTATGTCATAAGACAATTCCAATTGAGGTAAAAGTCAAGATCCATAACACAGTGATAACACCAGTGTTAATGTATGAATCGGAAACGTGGTCTCTAAGACGAAGAGAGAAGCAAACATTGAGAGAACAGAGATGAGAATGATTAGGCGAATTGCGGGGTTATTACTGCTTTAAAATTGGGAAATAAGGAAGTGAGAAGAATGAAAGGCAGGCATAGTAAAATATTACAGAGGCGATAAGAATGTCACGACTGAGATGGCGTGGACACATTTTAAAGATGGATGGTTGGGAAGGAGTGAGGAGGAACCTGTTATGGGTGGAAGATGGAAAAGGTGGAAGAGAATTAGATGGCTTGAAGATATTTGGAGGAAGAGGGTGTCCTTGGCAGAAGACATTGGAGAGGGTGCATCAGGCAACGGCCCCTTAATATAGGTTGGTTTGCTGTCTCCACCATCACCTATGCACAATAGCCAGCGTGGTAATGAAAATGGCCAAACCTCAGTCATGACTAAGGACATGTCTGAGGCTTTTGTCTTGCACTGGACTAGAAACGGGCGCATTTTCTGTTTTTTGTGGAATATATATATATATATATATAATACATATATATATATATATATATAATACATATATATATATACATATTATATATATATATATATATACATATTATATATATATATATACATATTATATATATATATATATATATACACATAAAGCACCAAAACACAAACGCTAACACACCCACATACATACATAAATATATATATATTTATATATACAATATATAAATGTCTATATATGTTTATATATGTATATATATATGTGTGTGTGTGCGCGTTTGTATGTGTATGGTTTTTTGCTTTGTATATATATATATATATATATATACATATATATATATATATATATATTGCATTATATAAATGGTGCTAATACTTTTTTTTTCTTATTCTTACGAAAAGAATTTGAATTCCTCATTTCTCACGTTAGAGGTGTAATGATTATACACTGCGTTTATGGCACTCACACTCGCTATCTTTCCTTGTTGAGTGTCATACCTATTTATGTAATTGTATAAATGACATACAACTACAATTATTCACGCAAATTGAACTCTTAAATTGAAGACTATATACACATGCATATATGTAAAAAAAATTTATATATATATATATATATATATATGTATGTATGTATGTATATATGTGTGTATATGTTTATACATACACACACACACACACACACACACACACATATATATATATATATATATACAGTATATATGTGTGTGTGTGTACACGGTATTTGTGTTTGTGTTTTCATCTTTATGTTTTTTTATGACTTTCTTATACTGAAACCATTAAGTATTAAATATGCATATAAAACTCCCTTTCGACACCAATATCACGTGATGCTTGCTGGTTATACGGATGAGACGAAAGAGCTGTTTTCTATCACTAGGGTTTGCTGGCTTTAGTGTTTTCCGCTGGCACAAGAATTGTTAGCACAATTCTGGTCTTCAGACATTCATAAATTTTGTCTCCATTGCGTCAATTCATTTCTCTCGAAAGTTATTTCAAAAATTTTTGCCGCTCTTCTACGATTTCGGCCGCTAAATATAGTAATATGGAATTGCATATCTCCCTTTAATCATTGCATCACCCATAGTTGTCGCGCATCCCCCACTAGAAAAAGAATGTGTGTAACGTTCTCTGCGGTTGAATAACCTGGCATCATTTCAACGCTGCCATTGCATGCTGGATGCCGTTGCTTCGTCTTGTGATGGAGGATTAACCGAATGGGTTGTGTGCTAATTGATTTTTGGAAAGGAAAGGGATCGACCCTTAGGGAATACAGGGAAAATTATCCTTGGCTGTGCAGTAGCATTGTGCCTCCGCCACCAGAAGTTGCTGCCTCTCTTTCCGTCTCTCCCCCCTCTCTTTCTCTCTATTTGTCTCATTTTCTCTCTCTCTCTTTCTCTCTCCCTCTCTCTCTCTATCTCTCTCCTGAGGTGCGCAGGTTCAGGCTGGCAGTGGAGTCTGCGAGCAAATGACGACGATCTCCCACTCTGAATTATTCATTTGGTCTTCGTAGGAAAAGCTGGGCGGCGGTGGTAGTGGTCGCTCATGCCGCTGGCTTATAGATGACCCTTTGCGGGGACTTCGCCCCCTTCGGCTGTGCCCTCTCAAATGGGATACTTGTTACCCGGTGCATCAGTGACACAAATATGCGACAGGGCAGTGTAAAGAGCTCAAAACGCCTTTTAACATGAGTGATTCCACAGTCGCTTTTGCATGCAACCACACTGTTATTATTATATGTCTCTTTAGTTATCGTTTCCTGAAAATATTTTACTCAATAGCGTTCCAAGTGCCAAAGAGTTATGAATACAAGACAATATTGAGTATTAAAGAAGCTGTTCGTGAAACATTAAGAAAATAAGGTTCTGGTGTGCATTAAAGTGAGTATACTTTCGGAAAAGAGAAGTAATAGCGTGAATGCGCCGGGAATCCAATCAAGTTGGCAAGTTTTCTCATCTTACTGAAATGTTTCCTTTTTAAAGGGAAAGGAAGGAAACATGATGTATGATGTATGGAAAATATTACGGTGTATTTCATGTGATATCGTATGTGGCTTAGAAGGAAGTAATAACTTAATATCCCTAAAGTGCTTGTTTATTCATATTAAGTGAGAGAGGAAAGGACAGCGCTTGATAGATTTGCGCAGTGTTTTTATTCAAGTTATCCAATTATGTACACACATGTTCGCACGCACACACACTGACACATAATACACACACACACACACACACACACATATATATATATATATATATATATTGCTTATGTATATTCAATTAAGTTATTTCCTTAACGAGGTAAAGTACTAGAATAAGAATCAGCTTTATTTATGAAGATCTCCAAGTTGCAATATCGTTCGTAGAGCAGTGGGAGTAAGAGAAAAATTAACTTTACTTTAAACCAAACCCGTTGTGAGTCAGACATTGACTTGACTGCATCACTGTCATTTTCGGCTTGGCTCGACTACCATCAGAGATAGGAATGATGAAATGCAGTGCGCATTATAGGAATTACATGAAATATAGAGTTTAATGTGTATAAAAAACTTGAGGTTATGATATGAAAAATATATGCTGTTCCTATTATAATGTGGTTGATGTCATTCAACTTCTCAAATATACAAATTTCTCTCTTGTTTTTAGATAAACGCATTGCGTATGTAGTAGCCTATTAGACACCGTTTTTGTCCTTGCATTTCTGACCTTTTCATCTGAATCATGGTTTCTAAAAGGAGAAGCTGTTGGAAAAAGATTAGTTTGTTGAATAACGATTGATGTTCTGGTTTGCGTCATGGTTCAACTCAAGATTTATTTTATACGAGGGAAATAATCGTTTTGGGGGATGGAGAATATAAAAGGTTGAAGGCTGATATATATCAGGGCGTAATCGTTCTAGCGCGCACACATGTGTTTATGTATATATATATATATATATATGTATATATATTTATATATGTAATATATATATATATATATATATATATATATGCATCTTTACATACGCACAGTATGTATCTATACATATACTCTCTCTCTCTCTCTCTCTCTCTCTCTCTCTGTATATATATATGTATATATATATATATATATATGCAAATATATATATATATATATATATATATTTTATTATATTATTTGCATATATACACACATAATTGTACACTAGTGTTCACCTGGTTAAACTACGACGTTGAGATGCTATTAAGATAAGCATGGACTAGCTTGATTAGCAGCGAATGTTAATTGCATATTATTGAGAAATTGGCCGTAGTTGATATAAAGCCGCGAATGCAAAATTTATGTGTGCCTCATCTGTGGTGGTCGATAGCTCCAGGGGAAAGTCTTTGAAGGAGAACTTGAGGTACGAGTATGTGGAAGAACTTTCGGCGGGCTTTTTTTTTGGAATGAATCTGAATAATTAGATTAGGATATTAGGAAGGAGATGAAATCAAAAGAACTGTGAATAAAGTAACAATCATTGTTATCAGCAAACGGGCACACTTGAATTGTTGTACCCTACAAATATCTCTGTATTATTAAGGAACTTTAGATTAAATTTTTGCCGGGTATTTTGGAATGAATATAAATAATCAGATTATTATATTAAGAAGGAGATGAAATAATAATAACTATGAGTAAAGTATCAAATCATTATTATTAGAGAACTGGCACACTTAAAATATTGTACCCCACAAATCTCTGGAATATTAAGGAACTTTAGATAAGTTATCTACCGGAGAATCTTGCACATTGAAAATTTGTTTTTGATTGTGGTTGGAGAATAGGTTTAGTAACTTATATTGTTAAAGGAATTACTGGTGAGAAACTATATGATAAAAAAGTTTAAATCTCCGGATGTCAGGCAATGTAATTTGAAAGAGGTAATTATATTGGGAATCAATGAAAAATAATATTGATATGATGTTTGTTCGTCTGTAATTTTGAAATAAATTGTAATATCCGGAGTTTAGGTCTCTTGTGGGGGGAAGAGATTTAATTTAAGATCACAGAGGGGTTCGAAGCAATATAAAAGAGGTATGTTAATAACTTTTCAAAGAAGAGAAATTGGATAAAATAATCAGAGAATAAGTGAGAATAAATATTAACGCTTGAAAGCATGTTAAAGAACATTTACAAGAGTGACGAAAAGATAATGATATATATATAGCTCTTAAGTTGTTGGAGTATATGAGTGAGCCTGCCCTGAATTTTAAAAGAGACAAAGATAACTCGCTCGAACTGAGGACTGCTTCTGGAAAATCTAAAGGGAAAAACGTTGGAGTTTTTGAAATCTTGAGGGAAATGCTGGACGAGTGAGTGTTTTTTAAGATGGTTTGTCGTCGGAAAATGAGAGTGAGAACAAAGACAGAGGAATGGAAGAGGAAAAGAGATTTGCGGACATGTGAGTAGTAAAGGAGGAAGGGAGGAAAATGGATTTTTAAAAAAAGGCAGATAGTTAGATATCGAAAAGTTTTTAAAATTTAATGATTGTTAGTAATTCTAAGAAATTGTAGAAAACAAATGTTATTTTTTCAGATGTAGAGATTTTGGAAATTAATTTTGAAATAGATTAATTTACCATGCTTCGGGGATCATAACACCTACGGATAGAGTAAAATGGCATAGATAGAATTGTATTTAAATTAGAGAAAAATTTAATTCTAATGATACTGTTTTTATTGATATTTTGATAACTTCTGTGATCAGGAAATTTGGTGTTAGAAATAAAAAGTGTTCCGTTATTTGAGACACTGTTTATTAGCACATAGAGATAGATGTGAATTGATGTATAACTACAAAAAAGAAAAAAAAATACAGGGATTTTCATTCTGTCGGGGAACGGGAAAGGAATTTGATAGAAATTTCCAAGAGAATGCAGTGTTTCAGAGAATTTTGGGCTGAATATAAGTAATGTGGCGTTAATATTTCCAGTTTTTATGATGCACATGAGGTAGCCTTGAAACTGGAATTATTCCTCTTCGTAGTTATTTCCTGCTAATGGAAACATGTTTGCTAATATTGTTGCAATTTATGGATGATTTTCCGTCTTTTTCATTGTATCCCTAAAATGAAAATACTCCACTTCCACTCTATCTAAGCTTGTGCATAAAGTCTAGACTTTATAAAAGACCTATTGCAAATTGGAAGGGTAATTTTAACTTTATTTCCTAGAAAAACTAACAAAGCTCTATAAAGGTACTGAAAAGGAGCTGGCCTTGTCCTTCTTCCATGCTTCGCTTTTATATAATCATTGAGTAAATTGTGAGCATAACGTCGACAGTTTTCATATTTCCCAAGGAGATTTGAATTGTGGAAATCTGTTCTATCAAGTGCTGCATTTGCCACTCTAAAGATTTTCATTATGGATTAATTTTATCATATTTTATTTTCTTTTACCTTCAGTTCGCTCCTGGAAATTTAACATTTTTCAATTGTTGTACAGTAAGTAACAATCAATGTGAGAAAGGACATATGGCTAGTGACCTTATCTTAAAAGTCTTGTTAAGGACTTGACCATCCCTTTAAGTCAGTCTTTTGATGAAGCGTGCGCGTGCACACACACACACACACACACACACACACACATATATATATATATATATGTGTGTGTGTGTGTGTGTGTGTATGTATGTATGGGTGTATATGTATGTATATATACATAGTTTTGGTTACTTCTGGTTCTACTGAAAGCATGTGAAGAGAATTGATTACATCTATATCTGCCTTTATGTAAACTTGCAACAAGGTTGTTTTGCCTATACGAGAGAATTCCCCAGTGTTGTCAACGCAAGTAAAAGCATACAAGGCTGGCTAAGCCTTTTCTTTTTCTATCCCTATGGCTCTCCATATGGGCTTTATCCCCATAAACCTAAAGGTTATGGAAATGGATGTGTTCTTCACAATATGAAGTCGTAATTTGCTATGACTAACACTAAGCCACCTGCGTCTGGAGAGAAGAAAACCAGCTGCGTAACTAATGGGTTTTGCTGGGGTGCCAGAACTGGCTGGTAGATCAACAGCGTGTTTGCTTCTTCATGAGTACTGTCCTGAAATAGGAAATCTTCATATATCCAGATAACCCATGAAGAAGAGGTGATGACCAGTTTGTGTGATGTACTGCCGTACTCTAGAATCTTTGCAGCAAGATAGTTATCTAATGTGAAGAATGCAAAGTTATCTTTCTTCAAGAATGATTGTACATACAAACCTTGGGATTCTTGGAGTTTTTGTACTACAACATTTGCGAGAGCTGTTTCAATTAGTTGGGTACGACCATACGAAACACCATTTCTGTGCACAGGAAGATACATCGCCATCTTGTTAAGGGTGTCATGATGAACAGTCAGAGTTAGTTCCAGGGCCTTTGAGTTTTCTCATGCATAGAGTGGAATGAACGCTGCTGAGTCTCTTCTTATATTGTTTTTGACCTGTTGGTTGGATTTGAATTTGTACAATGGAGTTCGGTCTTACTATGAGTGCTGCTTTGTCAACAACTGTGCTCCTCCTTTGAGTTTCCTGCTGTAAGCCCATACTATCATCTTCCAAGGGATATTGGTATAAATATCTGCTGGAATGTCATGGAGGTCACTGGTGACTTCTATGGTGTTTGTATCTTTGGCTGTCTTGTTAAAGTCTGTGATGCTTCTCCTGTTCTGTAGATTAGCTGTATAATATCCTCTTCATGAATAACTCTCCATTGCAGAATGAACCATGTTTCCTTTGCATGCCTCTGGGTAAGAGCGAACAACTGAATTTCCTAAGACAAGACTTCAGATGTGGCAAGGCATTAAGGATTTTTTCTTTCAGTCACTTTCTATTGAAGAAGGGTAGTTGATTTCTAGGCCTTATTGTGCCAAGCGTATTCACATATGTGGTTTCGATATCTTCCATAGGTAGGTATGCTTGTCTCTGTGTTTGGACATCACTAAGGTTAATCAGCACGATCAGACTTGTACGATGTAGCAAGGATTTTTTCGGCCTTATCTGTTAAAATTGGTGCTGTCTTTTTGCTGTTTTTGGAAAACAAGGTTTATCCAGCAGGTTTTGGGGTATCAAACATCAACTGAATTCACATTCCCTGGTGCAATGTATGTGATCAATCTTGTTTTCAATGTGTCATTATTGGATCTTTTAACAGCCTCTTTAAAAGATTCCCCAGTCATAACTCTCCTCGCCTGATAAGAGTTGCTCATCATCATCTTTCTGACAAAAGAAACATTGTTTCTTATCTATCAGACATGGATGAGACCTCACGAATGGTGTTGAAGAGCCAAATGTTAATGGGCCTGATTCGTACATTTCAGTGCTTCCTCTTTTCTGTTTACCTTTCCTGTCATTGTGGCACGTTGAATCTGATATTTTAGTTGCATTTGCCTCGCTACTATGATGATAGACTGCCTGATTTGTATAGAGTATGTTCTTTTTAATAGTTTGCAGTTGTCGTTGGACCTCAACATAGTTGCCCTCAAGCAAACTGGCCCTCTCTTGTAGTATGTTCAGCACGAGCTGGTAGTAGTCTATCTGGGCATATTGGATCAACTTTTACTTTTCACCACCAGACTGCACAGCATACACTGCTTGCAGGTGATAGGCTCTTGACCTTGACAATAGCTTCTGTAGCTTGTAATTTGTCTCTAATGTTTAGAGCCTTCAAACAAGAGGAAAAGGACAATATTATAATAAGACCGCCACCAACTTACACGAAGGTTACAGTAAACTGTTTTTTATACATAATATAAGCCTACTACAATATTTAGACCACGATATAAACATGTCTTTCTTGTTGGTACTTATTGTGGCCTAATAAAAAAATTAGTTGCAAAAACTGCTGTAACAAATGTCTCAATACATCTGCAACTTTGAGCAACAGCTTCTTTGTCGTTGTAAATGGTACTTTGAGTCAATATAAAACCTGTAGGTCATTAGAAAATCAGATAACGAAGATTTTTTTTTTTAACACCCATTTTGGGACTCTGGGCAAACGGAAACATTGTTTTTGTGATTGTTTAAACCATAAGATTTTCAAGAATGCATACCTTTCGTACTCTCCAAAAAATCTAACGAAAATTAAGGTCCAAACATAGTGAATCTGGAAACTTGTGCAGAACTTTTTTTCTTTGTTCTGAACCCTGTAAGTAATACAAAAGCTATTATAATTTTCTTGGTATATGAGAAAACTTTTAGTTGGTTATGATCCTCAACTTACGTTATTAGATATGTTGATTCATTCAAATTTATCGATTGTAATACTTCACATGTTCTTATTAAACCTTCGTTTGTGCTAGGTACAAACAAGAACCAGGAAACTTAGGCCAACTTTCTTATTAGTTATTGAGGAATAATAATGCTTAGTTTATGGTATAGACGACAGGAGGGTGAGTGTTTTTGTTTTGAGTATAAATACGCGTGTATTTATACTGGATATTATCAATTACATATGGATTTTATAATTCGTTAATCATAATCTTAGAAGGTGACAGATCATAGAGATTACTCCATGAATACAAGATTGTTATTGTTTGCTCATTTGAGTTAATACTTTCTGCCTATATGTCATTAATTTCCGTACTGCACTAAAGTTAAGCTCACTTTGCTTAATTATCAACCATTGTAAACTCTATTTGACCATATCATAACTATTGTCTACACAAACACGCACACACACACACGCACACACACATATATACTGTATATATATATATATATATATATAGTGTGTGTGTGTGTGTTTCTTTGTGTGAGCATACAAATATATTTTATAGAGTAAAACTCAATATTCATATA
>NC_090732.1:37027422-37042422 GCF_036898095.1 Palaemon carinicauda | reverse complement strand
TTTTTTTTTTTTTTTTTTTTTTTTTTTTTTTTTTTTTTTTTTTCTATAATTCTGACCATGCATTGCATTTTGATCTTCCCAGGCTGTACCATCCTTTACGTATTAAGGTATGCAGTTAATTCCAATGGTCTTGCCTTCTCCACCATAAGGCGCTATACTACGCAGTATTCTAAAAGTTTTATTTCAGCTGTAAGCAGATTAAGGAATGGTCTTTCTAATCAAGCAGTTAAATTGGTGGAACTTGAGAAGTTCAGACTTGCAGAAAATGTTTCAATGTTAAACAGGCTATGACATAAGTCTCTCTTGATAGTTTATACGCGGCAGATCTACTGTATTGCACATTGCTAATGATCTTAGAATATTTTATATTAATCATTCATTATGTATGTTATTTATTTCCTAATTTCCTTTCCTCACTGGGCTTTTTTCCCTGTTGGAACCTTTGGGCTTATAACATCCGGTTTTTCCAACTAGGGTTGTAGCTTAACTAGTAATAGTAATAATAATAGTGTATGTTTATTTGTCCCTGTGTATAGTCCCTGAAGTAAGACCAGATAGAAATTTAGAGATTTTAACAATATGAAAATAGACAATCTATGAAAAATATTGATTTAAGAGATCCATCAATCATGATAACAATGTCACTTATTAAATAAGAATAAAACCTTCATAACATGTTCATATGCCTCTATAGGTTTTGAATGCAAGTGAGAAGGATAAGGCTCATTTAACATTTTATCATATAGATGTTTGAATGCATAACGCATGTTTGTTTCCTTTATGCAATACAAGTTTAAAGAAATAATATGTATATATATATATATATATACAGCAC
This sequence comes from Palaemon carinicauda, assembly GCF_036898095.1. Lineage (NCBI taxonomy): Eukaryota > Metazoa > Arthropoda > Malacostraca > Decapoda > Palaemonidae > Palaemon > Palaemon carinicauda. The sequence goes on along the minus strand of NC_090732.1, from coordinate 37,041,587 downwards.
ATATATATATATATATATATATACAGTACATATATATATATATATATATATACAGCACATATATATATATATATACAGTACATATATATATATATATATATAACTTACTTATTAGAATTTTTTTCAACTTTGAAAGGTGACCTGTTGGGAACTGAATGATGGACAATTTTGAATCCTTATAACTTTTCTGGAATATATAATGAAGACAAATTAGTTAAATGGAAATACGTGTTCGGATGATATTCCACATATGCCTAATTATTATTATTATTATTATTATTATTATTATTATTATTATTATTATTATTATTATTATTATTATTATTATTATTATTATTATTATTATTATTATTTAAGCTACAAATCTAGTTGGAAAAGCTAGATGCTATAAGCCCAATGGCTCCAACTGGGAAAATTGGCAATTGTCAGTGCAGCTCTACAGAGAGATCATTATCCTAATTTAGGTGTTCATGCACACAAAATTAAAAGAAATATAAAAGCAAAAATTACATATAAAACTATGATAATTTGAGGATTTTTTGCAAAAAAAAAAAAAAAAAAAAAAAATGTAAACATACTACAAAGACCTTCTATTGGAGAAAAATTTTGATTCTCATCATAGTCCCATATCTTTTCTTGAGGATTCAGGATAAGCTCTAGAGCTATGGTGGGGAATGCCATCCTGCTGGAGGGAGTACGTAGTCTAAGGAAACTCTAATGTTCAACACAGACTGCTGCATCCTCAGGAAGACAGTTTCAGCAATCACCGGCCCTTCATAGTCCTTCTTCTTGTGAATAACTTTGTCTTTTGTTTTTAGGTCATTTCATTGTTTTTTCATATGCATCATATGGTGATGTATGGCTCCATTAATACTGCAGTGAGCTTGAGGTATCCGTTTGGCTGCTGTCGTCGAATGACTAATGTATCATATATTAAGGGGTTTTTCCACTCTCCTACCTAACATCTGAATTTGTAAATTACATTGGTTTTCGATGCCATGGGTACTTTGTAGGCATTTCAGTTTTTCATCACAGGGGCAATTATCAAGTTTAGCTTGCTGTATATTCCCAGCAATACTTTTTTAAATGGGGTATTAGGTTTTACTTCATAGGTGATGATTCTTTTAAGGACTTTCATTTCTTTGTATGCAGGCTGTCCCATGGTCAGTGATGATTTAAGTCCTGGTCCCGTGTGCAGAATTCGTCCATTTCCTTCCATATCATTCCATCTATGGTGTTGCTGATGTTAGATTATTGTTGTACAAGTTCTAATAGTTAATCATGATAATCAGTTATCTGAAATGCTCTAACTAAGAGTTCTTTAAGGAGGTTTACGATTTAAATAGTTTTAGTAGTTATTAGAGACCAGACTCATGGTGGTAATACTCGTAGTTATAAAAAATCCAAATGATTAAATGATATGGTTGACTAACAAAAAATATGATTTAGAAAAAAAAAATATACAAATCTTACAAGTTTATTACTTAGTTTATTTAAAGCGATGCCAAGTAGCAATTTCACTTGACAGATTACATAATCACACAATGTATATCCACACACGCCTTTCCTAAATTGTATGAAATTAAAAAGTACCATTTGCTATTGAAGAAATACAAAAGACATTTTTGTGTTTTTACATGCCGATCACGGTACTAAATTAGTCAGTTGGTTTCTATCCTGGATTTAGTAAAACTTCATTTCATAACAGCAAGTTAAGTTTAAAGTTTATGCTACCGAGTAGTTAGACCGAATGACTATACAGAGATCATTCAGTGATTATACAGAGTTCTTAACACTTCAATTTGTTAAAGCAATTAAAACACAAATTTGCACTAGGCTTAGACAGTTATTCAGTTCCTAAAAACAGCTCAAGCACAATCAAAGAGATATATTATCTAAGGTTTCTATTTATAGCTAACACTTCATCTTTCACTTCATATATTATTATTTGAGAATTGTTCATGTGGTTATTAAGGATAAAGTGAAATCAAAGCATCATCATAGGGAATGTAAATTTTATGTCTCAATAGTATTCATTTTAACTTCGACCTACGACCTTTGCCATAGGTATTGGTTTGAGCAGTGATCTTAATTGCTTCTTGGCTATGTTCTACTTCCTATTCTGAAGCTTCATCGTGTAGGTCTGGCTTTTATTCTCTTACAAATTTCGGGTATCAATTGTAAATTTCAGAGTCTACTGGTTGAACGTTGGCATCCTCCCAGACTGTCTGAAATATAGTTCATTAGTTATTCAACTTTGAATTTTTTTTCTTGGAGCAATAGGCCTAGAGATGCTCAGCGCAGGTCATATGGGAGAGGGTAATTCTAGCTGTCATAGCTCTAAAAGATACTGTGACATTGTATTCCGGGAGATTAAACCCCCGTGGAAAAATAAAAATGTAAAAATAGGTTCACAAACATGTTCTGTATAATGACAGGTTACTCTGGCGGAAATTGTTCCAGAAAACGCTTTCAGAGAGTTGTTTACGTGTAAATCAAAAGGAAGTGATGGAAATAGTGATGTAAAGATTCTGTGAAACGTAAAATGACGGGTAATGGTAAATTATTATTATTATTATTATTATTATTATTATTATTATTATTATTATTATTATTATTATTATTATTAAAGTTGAATATTTTAAAAAGTAAAGCAATAGGTCTTTGAGATGTGAACTAACATCATGAAATGTCGTTGATAATATTAGCGTATTTACGTATAAGATAAGAACTTCTATTTCTATAACTCTGTTAATGTTGATTGTAGATTCACCAACAAGGAATATCCTTGCTATTCTTCCCTCATTCACAAATAGCTTGGAAGAAACCTGTTTCTTTTAAAGTAGTGAACATATTTACTGCTTAAATAAAAGTAAGCATTCTAATGACATGGCTGTCCCAGACAGTGTCTTCGCCATTGGTAATTTACCATTGCCAAGATTCAAATATTTATAATAATCTCTGTTAATTCAACAAGTTTAATTAAACAAATAATTCATGAGCATTGTTAGTCCTATTAATGATAATTTTTCAGCATAATAACCTGCTTACTTGGTAATAAACTTTGCTAGTTTTTATTCATAATTTGGAAAGATTCATACGCATAATAATGAACAATATTCTTCGTAACTTTTTAAAATACTAAATTTGAAATTCCAATGTTTATAGGAAAAGGTGATATTTAACCTATATAAGCCAGCATGGAGAGGTGGACAAGACAACGAGACTTTGATTTGTTAAGTAACATTTTAGTGAACTGAATTCCTTCCCAGAATTTGCCATAATGGCTTCGGCATTGAGCCATAGAATTTATATAGTTAGATATAAAAAAAAAAAAAAAAAACATATATGTTAAATGCATAATCAGGAAACTTAAGAGATGTCAAACTTAAGTTGTTCTCAAATTATATACAATGGTATCACTATTGTCTAACAGTCTAATTGATAAAGAGACTTTTGAACCTTGTAATTGAATATCTTATATTAAAAAAACTAAAATAAATATCTTAGTGATTAACATTAAATGCGGAACGTTTTGTGCTTTTCAATGTTTATTTTAAACCCAAGACTAATTGGATGGACAGCAATTGCTGTGTGAGACTTAGTCAGCTTGATAGATTTGATTAGTACATCTGAGATAGATGTTCTTGCTACTGGACATATATGATCACATTTCTACTAATTTAATATCATATATATATATATATATATATATATATATATATAATGTATATGTATATATATATATATATATCACACACACACACACATATATATATATATATCACACACACACACACATATATATATATATATATTCATTTATTTATACACACACACACACACATATATATATATATATATACATTAGAAAATAAGAAATTTAATGCATTAGGATTCAAATCTATATCAAGAATTAGTAACAGCAAATATAGAAAACTTAGAAATTGAATAATTCGTTAAAACAGGGAGTCATATTTGCATTGTTCGCAAAGGGAAAGATGTGTTATCTAAATTTAAGGACGGTTGTTTTAATCTAAGGATCATAGATTCTAATACCCTAAGATCTTATTCATTATGAGGTGGAAGAGTAGATGCGATCTATTAGTGGAAGGCAAAAATATTAGATTGAACTGTGCTAAGTTGAGCAATGATAGAAAAACCTCAACATCTATCAAAACTATATATCATAATGCAAGATTGGTCAAGTCTTACAGGAACATGAATTTCATTTCTCTAGAGAAGGTTGTAAAAAAGTTAAAGAACTATTTAATTTCTTCATAGTTTCAGTAATGCATGCGTTATGATCTTAAAGGTTCAAAGGTCACTCATGAATGGCAGAGGCAAGGGACAGTTACATTGCCCTGTCAAGCAGGACAATGCACTAGAGACTGACCATATTACATATGGTCAGCGCCCAAGCCCACTCTCCACCCAAGCTAGGACAAACGAGGGCCAGGCAATGACTGCTGATGACTCAGCAGATATACCTATAGGCTCCCCCAAACCTGCAGTCCTTAGCTCACAATGATGGTTAGGTTTCAGCAAACAAAGGAACTAACGAGTGTGAGAGGGATATTTTCCTGATACTCCACAAAGCCAAACTACTAAGCAAAGGCTTCTTTTGTTTATTCTTTATGGCACCTGGGTTATTTTTGTTCAATATTATGTCATTTGAAGATATGATAAATATCCAGGGAATTTTAATCTATATAACTAATACATATGAAATGGTTCGTGTTCTTTGGAAGGATGGTAAAGACATTTCTACTCTTGATCTAACGAAATATTCTACTGCGATGAAGAAAGCCAAGGGGCTTCATTCTTACAATTTAAGTTTTATTTTTTTAAGGACAGATGCAGAAATATTTACTGGGACCAATGATCTTACACTTTTTTATTTGAATTTAACTAAAGATATTCAAAATTGTATAGCAATAATTTTGCAAAAGCTAGGTATATTCCAAAACCAGCTGTATTGTCTGCTCATCTAATAGCTAGTGGAAGCATCTCGTTCTCAGTACATGGGGTTACAAGTGTTTAAAGGTTTAAAGGCCTTTCAGGAATGGCAGAGGCAAGGGACAGTGACATTGCGCTATCAAGCAGGAAAATGCCCTAGAGACTGACCATATATACTTATGACCAGCGCCCAAGCCCCCTTTTCACCCAATCTAGGACCAAGGAAGACCAAGCAATAGCTGCTAATGACTCAGCAGATAGACCCATAGGCTCCCCCAAACCAAGTCCCCTCTTTACCCAAGTTAGGACCAAGGAAGGTCAGGTTGATGACTCAGTAGATTGACCCATAGACTCCCCCGAACCTTCCATCTTTAGCCCACAAGGATGGTGAGATTGCAGATATCAAAGAAACCAACAAGTTGAAGCAAGACTCGATCCCCAGTCTGGTGTTCACCAGTCAGGGACGTTACCACATGGGCCATCACAACCCTATCAAAAGATATTAATTCCCTTTATGTCGTTGTTATTATGGAGATTATATTAAGAACGTCATTCCCACAACTTTGCTAATAATTGAATGCAGAAGAGGTAAAGGAAATTAATATCCAATTCCGGTCATATTCTCTTTGGAGAATCTAGCTTGATTGATAAAGGAGTTTTTTCTTTTTTTTTCAATAGTACATTTTTCTGTCCAAATATTTATTTCACGTTATATCAATTATGCAATCGAAAAGGTACTCAATAGCTTCTTTACTTGGAAATGTTACGACTGATCACATACAAAGAAGATTAGAAAGTCTAACATGAATTTTGCTCTGTTTATTGAACCTATCATGTTATGGGCAGATGAAGAGAAAGATTTCTTATGTACTATATAAGCCATTTTATTAAATTATTTTATAATGCTAGTGTTTATTCATCGAATGAAAGTTCATCAATATCAGCTTGAATTTCCGATTTGATAATTGCTAGATGTAAGATCCGTTAAAAAAAAAAAAAAAAAAAACACTTGATAGTTCTTTTCAAAAGGGCTTTATATTTGTATAGTGAAACAAGGGTTTATGGTAATCACAATATTTATTACTGCTTTAATTGTGAATGACAGATTACATGTAAAATATTCTCGTAATTAATGCAGGTAATAATTAATTAGGCTTCACGGTTATTTAAAATTGTCTTTATGAATAAATGAGGTATTTCTATAATTGTCTTTTGCATACGTTATTAGATTAATTATATAACTATGATTAACGTGGGTGTATTACCTAGAATACCTAACCTGATTTTAACAACAGCGTAACGACAGCAATAACATCCTTCCGGAATTAAAAAAAGCTTGTTATTCCGCTTTTAAATTCCCCATACTATAAAGAAACATTAAATCTTTAATAAATTGACATGGCGATTCTCATATAACAGTTTGTTCTCAGTTTATTCTGAAAACGGAATACATTTAACAACTATGAAGCAAGAGCGAGTAGCAGATACACAATTTCAAGTATATATTCTATATCTTTGCAAGAACGACACGTTTTGGTTCTATAATACTTAAGAAAATTTTTACTATATCGACATAACTTAGGTCTCGACATACTAACTTTAAAAGGGGGTCTTTTGGAACTTCAACTTCCGTAGGCATACTGCTGTAATACACCTGAGGCTCGAAAACGTATTGATTTTGGACATTTCATTGGTGCCACCTCGTTGTTTAATCAGGAAAACGGTTTGTAGTCTCGCCATTATCACTTGAAAGAGGATTTGCCGAAGGTCTTTTAACCTTTTATTTGCGGATTTAGTGCTGCAAGGGCATGAAGATTATTGATGCTGTCCTTATCGAAAGATCATATCACTCTACCTTAGTTTTTGTTTGAAGTTTACATTTTTTTAAAAATTATTATTATTATTATTATTATTATTATTATTATTATTATTATTATTATTATTATTATTATTATTATCATTATTATTATTATTATTATTATTATTATTATTATTACTTGCTAAACTACAACCCTATTTGGAAGAGCAGGATGCTTTAAGCCCAAGGGCTCCAACAGGGAAAATAGCCCAGCGAGGAAAGGAAATAAGGCAACATATAAAAGGGTACTTGAGTGTACCCTAAAGCAAGAGAACTCTAACCCAAAGACAGTGGAAGATTAGGATACAGAGGCTATAGCACTACCCAAGACTAGAGAACAAAGGTTTGATATTGGGGTGTCGTTCTCCTAGAAGAATCATCGGTTTAATATTTCTTAATTCCAATACAAGCTGATTCCGCTGTCTGAGACAAGAATTATAGTATTCATCCTCACTTTAGGAATGTGAGAATTGCATATCTCTCTAACCCATTTGCACAAGTGATTCAAAATCGGTGAGCCCCATCACCACAAACTGACAATATTTGAATATTCAAGAACCAATTCTACAACCATCGCCATCACATTATCATATTGGTTTTACCAAATTGTCTCTGATCTATACTGTGTTTTACTCATGTTATATGCGGACGCATAAACCGTTTGCTGTTCAGAAATGTTTTTAATGTTTTTCCTTTTTTTTTTTTTTTTTTTTTTACTAAGTTGATTATTTTACAAGTCTTCCATAGTAATTCTATAAAGAGTTCCTCTCTTAATTGTAGAAATTTAGGACCCTTTCTGCCCTTTCCCTCGATCATTCTCTCCCTTACTTTAATTAACTCCCAAGGAGTTACGGAGAGATTCGAGTGCCGGGTTCTCCTCATTCGCTTCCTCTTGTGTTCAAAATTTATATCTGGTCCCCTTTTGTACTTAGAATTTAACTGGAATTGCAGTTGCCGTCTTAATCATTTCGTTTCTAAAATAAAGTAATTTGCAACATAAATGCATGAAAATAATCCGCTAGAAAATGTCAAATGTTTGAAATATCAGTATTTTGGAGTTTTTATCTACTTTATCCCCTTTACAATTATGTTTCAATTAATCTCTTAAAGATGCGTGGATTATTCATATAACAGCAAACGTGACTGGGTAAGATGCAACCCCTATGTCTGAATTGCAATTGGACCAATGGGTACAATTTAATTCTTGTTCTTAAATGTGGTAAATGTGGTATTTATGCACCCAGGTCTTAAATATTCCGCTATGAAGAAATCATGACGTACTGGAAACATTTACCCTCTCCCGGGATTCTAATGACTGACGTGAGAAACCGTTCTCTCTCTCTCTCTCTCTCTCTCTCTCTCTCTCTCTCTCTCTCTCTCTCTCTCTCTCTCTCTCTCTCTCTCTCTCTCGTTGGGTCTGTGCAAGCATTTGCTTAGTTAGGAATAAAGCAGCTTACTTGTTAGAAATATAACGTTTTTCATCATTGTTAATACCAAATACCCCTTCTAAAAACCTGATCAAAATCTTTCACATTTGCTGAGGTTTTTCATGTGAGAGGTTATCCTGCTCTACTGTTTGGCGTTTGTTCTCTTTTTACTTGTCTTGACTGTGAAGTACAAAAAAGCGGGGACTGGAAGAAAGTTAGGCTTGAACATTTTGAAGTCGGTTTTCACTAGAGACTTCGAGACACTCTTAAAGAAGATAAAATGTTGGCCTTACATTTCTTCCTGACAAAGTAATATTTATTGCTCGGCGAATTCCCTTTAGGCAAAGAGCATCTTCGTAGCAAAATACTTTTTCTCCTTTGTAGAATTAACATTTTCAGAGTCAATCATATATTCCAAAGACAAGAGATAAAAAATAATTTAAAAATAAATCACAAACTTAAATGATATAAGATATTCATCCTCAAAAGAGAAGGCAAGTGTTTACTGTTGTCTTTAAGTGCATGAAATGGGGATGGGAACAGGTTCCTTTTTTCGTGCATATATGTTTGTGTCGGCTTGTACTGGTTCGGTCGTCGATTAAGATATAGTTACTGAAATCAAACCAGTACCAGAAAAAGTGTGTAATACCCTCACATATTGTGTATACACATGTATATACAAGTATATGTGTATACATACATACATACATACAAACATATATACATAAATGGATAATATGTAAGATAAGATAAAGGAAAATTTGAAGAAAAGATGGATGAAGAATTGGCAGCGATAAAGGATGTCGAGAAGGTAAAAGCCGAAGAGGGGAGTATAGTGACTTTAAAGAGTCCTGCCCTTTGCTGGCATGCACTTATGCTGCTGTAAGTGCTGAGGGAATAGAATAAAGCAAGACGATGGTGAGATGGGAAACGACGAACTCGTTCTAGATGAAAGGGGCATTTCTAAGTGCTTTTGCACGTAAAAATGCACCGTAAGTGCTAAAGTAAAAAATTAATAAGGATTTATTTTTGAAAGAATAATTAAAAAACTGATTCCAGATAAAGGTTTGGTAAATATGCATTGCATAATAATATAGTATAATCATGTTTCCCATCAATGAATTAAATTTTATGTGTGTTTGTTGGATACTGATAGTTGAGAATGATAGATTTATTTTGTAAACTCTTTTGCCTTAATGTTGATTTCCGATTTAATTAACTGTGCCTGAGGCAAGGGTTGAAGAGTAGGCCTACTGCAAGCTGATTGATTCACTGCCATGAAGTTATATTATGGTGATATCAGTGTGGTTTTTGGTCACCTACTTCACGTAATGTCTTTCGTGTAATGTATTTCAATGTAGCAGATTAGCACAAGGAAAAAAAGACATTAACAGATATCGTATTGCTAATAAGAAATAGCAGTTGTAAGGAAAATGGGTAACAGATTATTATTATTATCATCATTATTATTATTATTATTATTATTATTATTATTATTATTATTATTATTATTATTATTATTATTATTATTATTATTATTATTATTATTATTATAAGCTAGGCTATAACCCTAGTAGGAAAAGCAAGATGCCAAAACCCCAAGTGTTCCAACAGGGGAAAAATATGCCAGCGAGGAATGGAAACAAGGAAATAAATAAACCACAAGAAAAAGATAAATAACAAAAATAAAATTTCAAGAACAGTAACAACATCAAAGAAGATCCTATACATATAAACTATAAAAACATAAAACAAGAGGAAGAGAAGTAAGATAGAACATCATGCCCGAATGTGTAATCGTACAGGGAATGTAAGTATAGGAAAAGAGGATTTATTAGCACATTAAATTATAGATCCTAATTCATATATGAGACATAAATTGACGGAAACACTAATGTAATGAACGGGGAAGAAGATTTTAAAAAATGTAACTGAATAGATTGGTATTTGGAAAGTGATCTAACAACCTACGTCCATCGTTGTTTTTGGATGATGAATCTGATGAAAATAACACGGCATCGAAACCTGCATTGATTTTACAAGCAATGGTCACTGGAATAAACAAAATACACTACGTTTCATTTCATTTTGTTGTTGCCTCGTCTTCGAAAAAATAGTGAAAGATTCCCTTACATTTACGTTTTTAATCAAATTATACTGATGAGTAAGTGGAAATCATTCGTTATTGGTTGCACTACAACGTTCTTTATTGCATAAATCAAACTTTCATGAATGGAATCCTAAAATGAAATTAAAGTTAAGTTCAATATCGATAGCATTTCCTTGCAACATGATTTTTTCTTCTCTCAAGGGTTAACTAGTGCACTGTAATTGTTCAGTGGCTACTTTCCTCTTGGTAAGGATATAAGAGACTCTTTAACTATGATAAACAGTTCTTCTAGGTGAAGGACACTCCAAAATCAAACCATTGTTCTCTAGTCTTGGGTAGCAACATAGCCTCTGTACCGTGGCCTTCTACTGCCTTGGGTTACAGCTCTCTTGCCTGAAGGCACACTCGGGCACACTATGTCTCTTCTTCTTGTTTTGTGAAAGTTTTTATAGTTTATATAGGAAATATTCATCTTAATGTTACTGTTCTTAAAATATTTTATTTTTCCTTGTTCCTTTCCTCACTTGGCTATTTTCCCTGTTGGAGACCCTGGGCTTGTAGCATCCTGCTTTTCCAACAAGGGTTGTAGCTTAGCAAGTAATAATAGAAATAATATACCACAACCTCTACTTTCTCGGCCATCACTTCAAAAGATTATTCTAGATAGTTGACATCATCCACTTACTTCTATGAATTTGAATCGTCATTAACAGTATATACAAGAATGCCAAAGAAATACATCATCATTACTGTCGCTAACTTCTCCAATTCACGAAAGTCCTCTCAAGTGTCTTAAATTAGAGAGAAAATTGGCCGTATATAATGAGCACTTTCATGAAAAGTTAAGGAATTCTCCAACCAAAAAATATGAATGTTATGGAAATATTATAAAACCAGTTGTCATATTTTGACCAATTTTTTTACTTTCTTTCTAAATATCTTAGTTTACCTAAAAATTCCAAATTGAATTTTGTTTTATTTAGAATTGTTTTTCAGATTGTTGTTTTCAATTATTAATTCCATATGGAAAACTCGCTCATGTTTACTCATGGGCAAAACAGATACACACACACACACACACACACACACACACATATATATATATATATATATATATATATATATATATATATATATATATATATATATATATGTATATGAATGTTATGGAAATATTATAAAACCAGTTGTCATATTTTGACCAATTTTTTTACTTTCTTTCTAAATATCTTAGTTTACCTAAAAATTCCAAATTGAATTTTGTTTTATTTAGAATTGTTTTTCAGATTGTTGTTTTCAATTATTAATTCCTTATGGAAAACTCGCTCATGTTTACTCATGGGCAAAACAGATACACACACACACACACACACAGACATATATATATATATATATATATATATATATATATATATATATATATATATATATATATATATATATATATATATGTATGTGTGTATATATATATATATATATATATATACACATCTCTCTCTCTCTCTCTCTCTCTCTCTCTCTCTCTCTCTCTCTCTCTCTCTCTATATATATATAGATATATTATATATATATATATATATATATATATATATATATATATATATATATATATATATATATATATATATATATAGATATGTGTGTGTGTGTATTGTTATTTTTATCATTACTAGCTAAGCTAAAACCCTACTTGGAAAAATAGGATGCTAAAAGCCATAGAGCTCCAACAGGGAAAGTAACACACTGGTGAAAGGAAACAAGGAAATAAATTTAAATATACCATATATAAGTGATGAGTAAGAAATATAAGATATAAGTCATTTATATACTAAAGAAAGACATATGTCAACCTTTTCCACATCTTAAATTCCACTGATCAAAACGATACACACACACACACACACACACACATATATATATACATATATATATATATATATATATATATATATATATATATATATATATATATATATATATATATAAAAATTATATCCATTTGTGATTTGGTATACTTTAACGTGGTGAAAGTGTTTGTGCATCTCCATGAATGCTTTACTAATCGGGGACACATATACTTGGTTGGTTTGCTGTGAGCGATCAGAAGTCTCCCACCATCAGCAAACCTCCTGGCCAGCGTGGTGATGAAAACTGACCAAACCCCAGGCATGAATTGACATGTCTTTGGCCTCTGTCCTTCAGTGGACTAGAAATGGCTGCATTTGTTGCTGTTGCTGTTGCTGATGTTGTTTTATATATACCGTGTATGTATATATATATATATATATATATATATATATATATATATATATATATATATATATATATATTTATATATATATATAATTTATATATATATATATATATATATATATATATATATATATATATATATATATATATATATATATATATATGTATTTATGTATATAGATATATTTATATGTATATATATATATATATATATATATATATATATATATATATATATATATATATATATATATATATACATATGTGTGTGTGTGTGTGTGTGTGTGTGTGTGTGTGTGTGTTTGTGTGTATATATCCACTCGCATATATAATGTATATATATGTATGTATATATATATATATATATATATATATATATATATATATATATATATATATATATATATATATATATATATATGTATGTATGTATATGTGTGTGTATGTGTTTGCGTGTCTTTCGCATATTTCATATAAATATATATCTTGGTGCGTGTACATAAATTCGCTTTTACCATTTTATACAGCTGCCTTCTGCTTCATTTCCTTTATTAAAAAAAGTATATCCAACGTCACGTATATACTCGGTGCCAGATGGCTTCTAAATATAATATTGTAGGAAGTATGTTACAGGAAAAGAGAGATTTAGGATAGCAGAGGAAAATATTACGTATGGGAATATTTTCATAAAACAGAAATTGAAATGCTTTTACCAGAGAGAGAGAGAGAGAGAGAGAGAGAGAGAGAGAGAGAGAGAGAGAGAGAGATTTGGTATATCCTCTGCTTTTATGTCGTATATTTGGTGGAATTTTGATGATAAATCCTTTTAATTATCACTTCAATTTAAAATGATTTAGTTGGAATACCCAATTCAAGTTTTGTACATGAGCTTTCATAGAAGGAGAGAGAGAGAGAGAGAGAGAGAGAGAGAGAGAGAGAGAGAGAGAGAGAGAGAGATTGATGATATTGGCTGAGAGGGTATAAAAGGGTAGAGTAAAGCCAATGAGGCGTTAACGTCAGCCAAGATGGTTGATTTGCTTTTTGGTCCTTTAAGGGTGAGGTGCTTTTTAAAGTTGAAACCACATTTGCTAAAAGGCTTGTTATAATGCTGGGGTTTAAATAGTACACACACACACACACACACATACACGCACACACACACACACACACACACACACACACATATATATATATATATATATATATATATATATATATATATATATATATATATATATATACACAAAGTAGATTCATGAGGGAAAGTATGTATAGCTATTGAAAGAGGGATAGAGCAATTGTATGAAATGCTAGGATTAAGGGAATGAGAAAAGGATATCTATAGGATTTCAAACTTGAGGAATAGGCAAAGACAGGCTTTGAGGTAACTGGAATATATTAAGGATGATGATAGAAATATATTGCATAGGGTTGAAGACATTACGAGAAGTTGGAGAGAATACGGTGAACAACTGTTGAATACTGAAAATGAGAGGGAGGAGCTGGGAGAAGCACACAGTGTGGAGGGGTCAGTGATGGAGATAGTGATTACAGAAGT
>NC_090732.1:37007422-37019922 GCF_036898095.1 Palaemon carinicauda | reverse complement strand
GTGATTATTGGAGACTTTAATCTGATTGCTCACAGCAATTCAACCTATAGTAGTATGTGTGGCGTTGAATAGTACAGCTTTGCTGACGATGTCGATGCACAAACCCTTTCACAATTTTAAGGTATCCTCACTCAGAAAGGGATATATATATATATATATATATATATATATATATATATATATATATATATATATATATATATATATATATATATATATATGTGTGTGTGTGTGTGTGTGTGTGTGTGTGTGTATATATATATATATAAATATACAGTATACATATATATATTTATATATATATATATATATATATATATATATATATATATATATATATATATATATATATATATATGTGTGTGTGTGTGTGTGTGTGTGTGTACAAACATAATATTAGCATTTTACCCTGTGCTAGGGGTGTAAGAATAATACTACCGTATGTCCTGTCAGTCGTAGAAAGCAACTAAATGGACGGCTGCTGCATTGCATCAGGACTATTTAGTCAAAGGTCAGGCCCCCGCCAATAACTGGGGTTTATGACTGCAAGGGCATGAGATTGTAAAAGCCCTGTGCCTAATTATTAACCATGCCTATGCCATTAGAAATATGGATGCCACTAGGGTGTCCCCTGTAAGCGACCCGTGTCAGGATCTCCCTGCTGGCTTGATAAATTGATGAGATATACTGCAGGGTTTGTGACTAAGGACAAAGAGGAAAAGATGGAAAGGATGTAGAACTTGAGAGATAGGAAATATGTATAAGTTCTATTACAGTGGGTTACAAGAGAGAAAAAAGGGTGTGGGTATCATTTTAGGTAAGGAAATAGTGGTAGAAATAGAGAATAAATGACAGGCTTTAAAAGATTCAAATGATGATAGGGGATCAGGTAGTAAATATGAGGAGAAATAATGATTTCGAAAAGAGTATGAGGCCGCTATTAGAATAATTAAAGAAAAGTTAATCATAGGAGCAAGCATGAATGGCAGAGTGGGGAAACGAGGGGATGAATATGATGAGTTACATAGAGGCCATGGGTTAGGAATTAGGAATGAAGATGGGGAGTATATATTAGATATGGCTCAGAGTTTTGAATTGGTCTGTGTGAATACCTGGTTTCAAAAGTTGGATAAGCACTTCATAACTTATTAAAGTGAAGGAGTGGGAAGCTAAATAGATTACATCCGGGTTTAAGGAGTTGACAAAAAACAATGTGAGGAACTGTAAAGTAATTTTTGGGGAAGCATGTGTTAAACAACATAGAATTGTAGTAATGGGTTTTAAAATGAGTGATAGAAAACCCAATAAGAAAAAGAGGTGAAGTAGATGTAAGGTTTGAGACCTTAAAAAAGAAAAGAATGAAACTATTAAGGAGGAATGTTATAGAGATGACTGGAAAGGTTGCACTTGATGCAAAATTTCTGGGCTGATATGAAAGATATAGGTGTACGGGGAACAGGGGAACTAGTGGAAAGAACCAGCACATATGGTATGTCGAAAGGAGAAAAGTGATGCTGGGATAGAGAGGTGCAAGAGTCAGTTAAAAGAAAATCAAAGCCATTTAAGGACTGGAAAGTAAGACATGCACTGAATGCAGTGGAATGTTACAGAGAAGAGTAAAATTATTCTAGGAGGAAAGTAGGTATAACTATTGGAAGACCTGTAGAGTAATTAAAGGAAATGCTGGGAACAAGGGAAGGAGAAAAGAATATCTATAAGATTTCAAACTTGAGGAACAGGCAAAGATAGGATTTGGGGCAGCTGGGAGTCATCATAGATAGAGATAGAAATATATTGCATAGGGATGAGGACATTACCAGGAGACAGAGGTAATATTTTACACAATTATTGCATACTGAAAATAAGAGATATGAGCTGTGTGAAGCACAAAGGGTGAAGGGACCAGTGATGGAGATACAGAATACAAAAGTGAAGCAGGTATTGTTGAATAAAATGAAAAATGGTAAAGCACTAGGGAAGAGAGTCTAATGTCATCTATCTTTAAACAAAGGTGATGCAATGGAATATGGTAACTACAGGGGGATTAAATTAACAGACCGTGGTTTGAAAGTTTTTAAGAGGGTACTAGATGAGAGATTGTAAAGATTGGGAAACAGCAGCATGGATTCATAAGGGGGAAAGGGACTGTGTGCCATCTTTATTGTAAAGCAGCTACAGGGAAAGACACTAAAGGGAAACCTGAACTGTTTTGTGCTTTTGTAGATCTAGAGAAGGCTTATGCCAGAATACCAAGAGAAGTGATGTTTTGGTGCTTGAAAAAGAGGAAAGTTCCAGAGAAGTTGTTAGAATGGTTGAGATAATGTACAGAAGAACAAGGACAAAGTAATAACAGCAGTTGGGGAAACAGGAACCTTTGAAGTTAGTGTTGAATTATACCAAGGTTCAGCATTAAGTACGTTTTTATTTTTGCTGTATGTCGATGATTTGGTGATTACGGAGACTTTGGAGAAGGGTTGTTTGAGGTTAAATGTTATAAGGCTGAGGGTATGGTAAACATAAAAGGAAGTTAGGGATAGGATTTCATGCATGAAAGTAGAGGCTCAGTTATAAAACAGGTGGAACAATTTAGATACTTGAGATCTACTATAAGGCAGGAGGGAGGTTGTGAGGCTGATGTTGAGAATAAGATAAAAACAGCATGGAGAAAGTGGAGGAAGGTAACAGGAGTGCAATGTGATTAGAAAGCGCCAAGCAAGCTAAAAGTCAAGATCTATAGCACAGCAATAAGACCTGTGTTAATGTATTGATTGGAAACGTGCCCTCTAAGACAAAAAGAGGAAGCAAAGCATAAGAGAACTGAGATTAGAATGCCGAGGTATAATATGGGAATATCACTGCGTAAAGATAGGAAAATCATAAAATAAGGAGAATGATAGGGATAAAAAGGATTACAGAGATGACAAGAGTGTCACGACTGACATGTTGTGGGCACATGTTGAATATAGATGGTGGGGAGGAAGTGAGGTGGGTTTAGAAGGAACGTATTACTGGCGGAAGATCAAGAGGGAGGCAGAAGATTAGATGGCGAGATAAGGTGAAAGATGTTACGAAGAGAAGCCGTATGGTGTCTGCCTTAGATAGAAGGTATTGGAGACCGCTCATCAGGCAACCGAGTCCTTAATGTAGGGATAACAATGGAAAAGAAACTGTAAAAATAATAGCATTTAGCTTCTTCCTCAAGAAGGAGTGATTCCTAAGAAAAGAAGACGGATTGATCATTGCCATATTCATATCTTTAAAGACTGAATCTTGGGTGATTTTCACACACTTCACATAAGACTCATTGGTAGATGGTCACGTTGTTTTTATTTCCTGCTGCATTCATCACTATTGCACTCTCTCTTTCTTCCTGAATTTTATAGCCTCGCCTTTCAAAAATCCCTTTCATACCATCCATTGCGCACTTTCTAGGAATCTAGGTCATCCTGTCCTCATTCTCTCTAACAGCACTGAATTGCACACTCCTTCAATTATCGTCCTCCTTTCTGTGTACACGATATACCATCTCAAACGTAATCTAGTTCATATTTTTTCTGTGCTAACCATTTTACCAATCTTTGCATATCTTCAGATTCTCTCCCTTTTAATTTCTCCTAAGTTACATATACTTGTAAAATATATAATAATAACTTCAACCTTTATTTCATTGAAAGTCGATATTTAAAGGATTGCGGGCTTCCATTGACATTCCAAGTTTTCTTTTAATCATTTGCACACACCCAGCTACTTACTTTACACGGTTTGTTGTGTGCCTTGCCTCTTCTTTAATTCTACCATAAAGTAATGTGGTTACTCACAAATACTCATATTAACTAATGGCTTCCATTCTTCCACCATTTACTCGTATGTCAAAATACATTTTGCCACCATTCTGGTTTTCATAGACTGTTATATCTGTATTTTTGATAATATTTACTTTCAGCTTTACCGTCTGCAAACTTAAAAAACTCTTTCACAACCTTCTGCAGTTTATTTTCACTATTGCCAAGTAGCACTATTTTTTTTATTACAACCAATTGTTCATTGTATTCTTAACAATTTTTTGCCTCCCATCCTTGCTCCAACATCAACCATCCTCTCTCTGGTATTTTACCTATTATAGTCTAGAATTTTTAAGCCTGTCATAAAATGATAAAAAAGATCTATTTTTAGCCCAAAATGTATGCATGACTTCTCCAATAAAGGTGTTAAACAGTCAAACATAATAATATCTATGGGTTGTTTTTTAACAAGATCAGCCACTCTGCAACCTACAAATATAAATAAAAAAATCATCAATGTCATTTCTACTATTACTCTCAAATACCTCTCCTCTGTAATGTTATGAACCGCACGTGTTTCACACGCGCTTATACACTGTAACAGTATTTTCTTTTTTATCACATATCTTGCTCTACACCTCATTGTTAATACAACTTGATTGAGCCTGTCTTTTCATGAATTATTTTGTTTGAATTTTTGTGCCCTTCTTATCTTGAACCTGTTGTATATAAACTCTCTATCTGTTGAAATAAAGATAGTTGCATTCACTTCGCTTCTAAGTTACAACCTAACGACTCACTCTCACATTGGTAGTCCCTTCAGGGTCACCAATGGGAGAGTGAGCCATCAGGTTGTAACTGAGAGGTGAGGTGAATGCAACTAACTTTATTTCAACAGATAGACAGTTTATATACAATAAGTTCAGTATAAGAAGGTCACAAAAATTAAAACAAAACAATTAATAAAAAGACAGGCTTGAATAGGTTTTGTTAACAATTCGGTGTAGAGAGAGATTTACAACAAAAAGAAAATATCGTTACAGTGTACGAACGTGTGTGAAACACGTGCAGTACAGTTCCCACAAAAAGCCTCCAAATTCCCCGTTGTCAATTCTACGGTAAAATTTCCCTAGTTCCATACATGAAACATTCTTCTATTACTCTTTTCTTTGATATCAATTTCATAACAAACACCTTATCCAAACATCCTATTTATTCTCTGTACCAAGATTGTTTTTCTCTATCAATCCATCGGCCATAGATTATACTTTGTCAATCAAAATTCTATCGTACAACTTGGATTTTTACAGTCTTCTTTACTCCTATGCAAAAGAAATTATATTTCTCTCACCCATTCCTATGGACATCTTTTCTCAACTAGATAAACCTTAAACAGCCTGGTCAAACACAAAATTACACTTTCATTACTATAGTTCAGTATTGCCCTTGTAACTCTATCCACTCCAAATACTTCTCTAGTCTCCAACCTCTTAATGTGCTTTCTGTTACCAGTAACTTCAAAAGTCCTTCTGATAACTCACAGGTCAAGTCCTTCCACTGAAGCAGTATTGAATGTGTTCGCGCTCGATAATCAACAGTGACTAAATCTGAAAAATCTTATTTCATTGTTGGAGATCTACATTCCTTTCATGCAGAATCTCTACTACATTCCACCTTTCCGGTTTTCCTCCCTTTCAAGGGATTCCTTTTCTAAAATAATTTAATACACAAATATATGCATATACAGTAGATATGTATATACTGCATATATACGCTCATTTATACGAGAATATATATATATATATATATATATATATATATATATATATATATATATATATATATATATATATATATATATAGGGTTTATATATATACCGTATATATATGTACATACATACATACACACACACACACACACACACACATATATATATATATATATATATATATATATATATATATATATATATATATATATATATATATACATGCATATACAGTATATAGGATGTTGATTTATATCATGTACCAAGGAACACTCTGTAGAAGATTGATATCTATAATTGGTCTTAGGATTAGCTAACAACATGTTTGCTGCGGAAATGAATATCTTTTGGTTAGATTTGGGATTGTTAATTCTATGTTTGAGTTCCTACTCTTTGCTTTTAGAATATTGGGATCTGCTCTATACATTTTTGTAATACATAATATCTGTATTTTACATATAATCACCATAACTCAAGTCTAAAAACAAAAATAAAAAGATTATTATTAGAATTATGAATTTTTTTATGAATTGATTAAAAAACTGCCATGAAAGTATGCTCTAGCAATAACACATTTCTCCAAATTTGAATAGAATCAGCGATTTTACTTGTCAAAAGGTGGCAGCACACGTCCTTTGTTCCTGTATGTGAGTGATTTTATCCAATTGGAAAATAGTTGGAGATTGATTCTTATGTAGAAGTATGTGTAGCAGGTATTTTTTTTATATGTTTTTAAAACAAAATGACGTTATGGAAGGTTCCAGAATGCAAGGATTAAAGAGCTCTTCACATTGTTCATTTTCATGACTAATAGATGGCCTTAGCAGTAGAGTACTAAATTGCTAATTATCCCCATCATCCACTCATTATAATTTTTAATACTTCAATCCTGTGGCTATTTGGCTACTAAATTTCTGTAAAACAGACGCACGTGAATGTCTGGCCACAATTTAATTCTAAATAAATTACAAGTTTCACAATAAATGTCACAGAAAGCAAACAATCGTTAGTTTAATTACCTTTGGGGGTTAGGGGGTCGCCAGATAGTGCCACATTTACTGAAATCGTTTAGACAATCGAGTTATTGCACAGTTATTTGATCTAATTTTCATTTACCTTTCTATGAAACCAAAAGATAAATAATGTGCTCCAGGGTATGACATGTATCATTAATAAAAACTACCTAGAATACCAATTGTGTTGCATTCCCAAACGGAGACCCCTAGCTCCCTCCCATATACCGTAAATAGTTTTAATTTACCGCCAATAGATGGCATCGGGGGCACCTTGTCCCAACTAATATAGTCTATCATTTGACGACCACGTGTGTCAAGAAAGTGTGCTAAGAAGGGCGAGGCAAGAGAATTAGCAATTAGTAAATTGTTCAACGATCGTTTCCTTATTAGTAATGAATATTTCTATCAGAAAATTGAGTGAATTTTTCATTTGCTATCAGAAGCAATATGAGTTTGCGTATAAGTGTTTACTATTTCCTTTCTTCATCACAACACATGGATGTTAAGTCATGCCCCTGTATAAGTGACCAAAGTAACAATCATCAGCATAGTTAAGGTTGGTGGGATAAGTTTAGGACAACGTGCCAAATGAAATTTCTTTGAATGGGGAATATCATTATTCATTAAAGATTCAAATAATTTAAAGTGTAATTATATGCCAGAAGGTGCATGACTATGGTGTTATTTGATGTTCTTATAATCAGCGTAATCAACATAGACAAATCGAATAATGAACAAGAAAATTGTCACATTTCTGTGTTTTCGCCAACGCCCGACTATGTTGCGTCATCCATCAGTGAATTTGTATTTGTTAATAAGGGCGTTCCAGAGTGTAAATCAGTTGTAAAATAAACCATATCATTATTTCTTCATTTCCATAGTAAATATATGCATGTCATTAAAGGTTAATGAGAATATGAATACAGTTTTGCTGTATATAAAAGTTTGTTTCAAAGGAAGGGTTACTTATGTAACGATATCAAAGTTAGTATAAATCATTGCCAATAAATCACAAGAAATGTTTTTTTTTTTTTTTTTTTTTTTTTTTTTATTCGATGAAAAGGTTAACAAAGGTGATAGGTTGTTGGACATCTAAAAAGGTTTATCGAGATATTTTACAGAGTATTAGAAATGTTTTTCAAATAATTTACAAATAGCGTTTGATCGATAAAAAAGGAAGTAAATGTTAGGCTGGACTAAACAGTCAAATGTTAATCTTTATTTCTATCGGTCATAGGTTCCAGTCCTTGACCAGGAAGAAGTATTATCATTAAAGAAATTTTCCTAACCGTTTGAGACCCCAAGGCAGAGTGAATTCGATATTAAGGGGTATTTGTAACTTATTGGAAAAATTGATATATACTATATATATATATATATATATATATATATAAATCAATATATATATATATATATATATATATAAACTAATATATATATATATATATATATATATTGAAAATGTATCACTAATCACTAACACTCGTGACTTTAATCAATGCAAATATCAACCAATATGGTATTTAATATTGAATTCTAGCCTTGGGAATGTATATCCACTGGAAATTCATTTATGATAAATGGTCTCTGGCTGGGGAAGGATTTGAACTTATGCCCTGAGCCGAAAAAAAAACCTGCATGGACGAGTTTACCAATCGGGAATCAAAATATAAGTTCAGTTCAAGTTCACTGTACATATACCTGTCGTTTTCAGGAATCTGATCTTAGACTATAAATCAACCTATCTCCACCTTGACAGCTGATTAGTGAGTTTGCAAAACGTGGTTATTTATGATGAATATGTATCACCAACACTCGTGATTTTAATACAACCACAATGGCACTTAATATCGAATTCTATCAGTGATGTAAATCCTCTGGAAATTCATTTATGATTTCAGCTTCTGGTTGGCCAAGGATTCGAACTTATGCCTTGAGCCGAATCAATGCCTGGATGGACGAGTTTACCAATCGGGCTATCAAGAGAGATATAAGTTCATTTCAAGTCCAGTGTACATATACCTGTCGAATGTACGAATCTGTTCTCAGACTTGAAATCAACCCATCAGAATCTTTTCAAACTTTACCCCCCCCCCCCCCACACACACACACACTCATCCGAAAAACACTGCTGCGCCCCTGATATGGTAATCATGTCGCTTTTCAGTGAAATATTTTTGTTACAACTAGTACATGACATCATGCAAATCAAACCATTATTTTGCCTTGGTGAATTAATAATTAGGATTTCCCTGACCGTGCCTGAAGTCTTAAAAACAACATTTACCTTGAATGTTTTCAGAAAGTCTTATATATCAGAAGAATTTGCATTATATGATAGGGCAAACACATTCTCATTCTTAAAAAGCTCCTTATTTTTACCCGAATGAAATATATTTTTAGATATCCGTACAGACTTGTCAATGAAAACCTAAGGATATTTCAAATTATTTCATACCACATAAATTTTACCGAACTCTAGATCTAAAAATTCGGGAATGCAATTTTTAAATCCCTTAAAAACATAAAAAAACGAAACTTTTACATCGTTTTGATAATTTGAATAACAATGGATATGGGAATAAACGTATGTTTCCTATAAATATAATAAAAAGAGCCTCTATCTTTTCTATACACCAAAACTTCTAAGAATGGTAATATACAGTTATTTTCATAATCTAGAGTGAATTTTTGGAATGCACTAAAGCATTCAACTTTGTTGAAAAATATCAAAATTTTCATATGTAGGTCAAACACAAAATATATCATCATCATATTGAAATCGACGAATCCTTTTAGGTAAAATCGCTGGCCACATATTCTTAACTTCGAAAAATTCCTTGTAAAGGTTACTCAGTTTTGGGATAGAGGATTGTCCATTTCATATTTTTGTAGGGATACTTTCGATCAAAAACAAATTTACAATCTTTAACACATAATTTTATCAATTCAATAATTTAGTCTGGAGATAAGAGTTAAACATGCTTCATGAGATAAAAATATTAATAACTCGTCAACTGGAACCTTTGTAAAGCCAGGACAATCAAAAATTAAGATTTTAAAGTCAAAATTAATGTGAACACTATGCAACTTGTTAACAAAATCTGTATTATTTTCTATTTGTCACTGAGATATATTTCCAACAATAGGTATGAATACCTGAACAAACCGTACAGACAATTTGTAGGAAATACTCCCAACTGAACTGATTACTTTATAAGACCGTAAATGTACGGTAATGTGGCACATTAGGAATAAAGTGCTCAATGAATACATCATATCCTTCTAAGATGGTTTTCGATTCCACATTAAAATTACAATTACAAGTTTCCAAGGGATTTTCACGTAATTCAGAATAAGTTACATTATTTGAAAAAAAGATTGTTCATTTTTATTATGTACTCATCTTTATCCATTATTACAAAAACATTACTTAGTGGCTTACTGATATACAGATCATTTTCATTCTATAAATCCCTCAAACACTTGCTAAAACGCTTTGGTATGCTAGTTGATAGTGGTTTTGACATGGCACCATAAACAATACCTTTACAAATGTTAACCTCATCATTTGACAGACTGTCATTTCTTACTAGATTACAAAAAGAATTAGTGACGTCAACTTAATCAATACTTCCCTTAAAGAAAAAAAAAGTTAAATGATAATCTATTGCACTAAAAACATTATTTTGTAATGGTTTACTAGACAATTTCATTAAAAAAATCAAAGTTAGCATGATTATTTCAATCACTGTTTTCTATCAACCTCTTTAGTTTTGTTTTTAAGTTTTTACTTATTCTTCGGCAATCTGTTCTCAATTTTCTATAGCAATAGTCCATAAACAAAGGTTTCCAGTTACTGTAATAAGCATATGAAAATAACGTCGTATTTCCTTCAAAGTATGGAAAACTTCAAACTTTAGACCGTTTGATGAATATCAGCGCTCAAGTCTACAGAATTTATTTTGAAATGGTGAAAATAGAAGTTCAAGGAGCTTTCCATAATTTGAGCGAAAAATTACGTGGTTGTCATGTGCTTATTCCAGTAAACTTTGGACTTTGCCTATAAGAGTTTTGTTCGTAATGAGATAAATCAATTACTCTAGCCTTCAACTAAAATTTTATGTTGTGCGAATTTAGCTTTTAGTTTCAATGAATATATTTTATATTTGACACTTGAATCACAATTATTGAAAAATTGAAATTCTGTTCAATATTTACTTTTAATGAATTTTAAGAAAACTTAAGTGATGGGCAAAAATCTTGAATATATCACCACCTGACCTACTCCCTTTTCCGTGTAATAGGAAGTTTGTGACATCTAAAGATTCTTCCGTTGATCTATTATACCTTTCACTTGTTTTACAGATTTTCGTTGTCACGTAATTACCGATATGAAAGTAACTTTCTAAATATTCTCAAAGATAAAACTATATTTTGTGTAGTTTCCTTTACCCCTCCGTCAATATAACTACGATGTGATAGTTAAGGTACTAAATTGATTGTTATACGAGTGTAAGTTGATCTCGGTAAAGAAAATAACAAATGACTGTCTGGTTGATTGATAGAATAAGGGGTCCCCCGCAAAGAAAAAAAAAAAGACAACAGAGTCATTGTATTCATCTGATGCAGGAAAGAGTTATTTGTAATGTTATGTTATATTAATTGTGATATATGCAACTCTGGTATATATAAGGAATCGGAAAAGATTCGGAATTAGAAATTTATAGTAAATACCTCATTAAAGTAGAGCTGAACACGTGACTGCTATGTAAAGATGGAAAGAAATGTGATTGTATGTACAAAAATTATCATCACCGACTATATATAATTGGCATCAACTTTACTGCCAGCTGCTGGAATATTAAAATCTTCATTGCTTCCAAAGGAGCTGATCTTTATAAGCCTTCCATAAGAATCTGAGTAAGCCACTGGAGCAAGCTTTAGTCCCCTTATAATGCCAAGGAAAAATCTAAATGGTTCAATGAATTTTTTGAGGCACTTCAAGGCATTTAACCTACCAAGCATTACTGAGGGGCTATTGAGTTATAGCCCTTGAAATTTAAATATGACCCTGAAAAGGGGGACTGAGGACTCATGGCTTTTGTCCAGGTATGGAGAAGAATGGTATGAAGGAAAGCTTTCATTTGAGCTTGGGGTCACTTTCTGTCTGTAGTAAGAATCAGAAAAGAAGTGACCAATACGAGCAATATATTTTTTGAGAAAAGAAATATTTGACTCGAACAGAAGTACCTTGGCTTATTCAAAACATTGTTGTGAGTCGTTAGTTGAATAACTTACCTATAAGTAATAAAAAGTAGCTGCTGCTATATAATATAATTTAACTAGTGTACACTACCTGTCAAAAATGACGACAAAATATTTATGCAAATATGCGCACACATGCACGCTCACCCTCTCACCTGGGTATGACTACCCAGATTCCCTTACACGAAAAAGGGGGAGAGACCGAGTAATTGTATTTATTGTAATGCCGCTGAGCGTGACCGGAATATATATATATATATATATATATATATACTCTTTATTATATAGTTGCTGTTTGATGAAAAGATAAAATAATTGATTTGTCGTTTATGTGATGATTTAGTATAACATTTAGGTGATATGTTGAGAAATGATGGGTATCTTTAGCTAAAGATTACAGACATGTGAGATGTGGGAATGTGAGAATTGTTGACATTTTCTAACGCTCAAACTTTAGTGATTTTGGAGGAAGTGAATCAATGAAGACATCGGATTTTTTTTTTTTACTTTTATTAAGAAAATAAGCAGTTTTACGCGTTCATTGTTACAAATAAATGTTTATAATACATATATTTATACGTTAATATTGGTTTTCATGATGTGGTTTATAATTCTTAATTTTCATATTTTAACATTAGTCACTCAGATAAATATTTACAAAACAT
>NC_090732.1:36984922-36997422 GCF_036898095.1 Palaemon carinicauda | reverse complement strand
TATATATATATATATATATATATGTGTGTGTGTGTGTGTGTGTGTGTTTGTGTGTCAATAGCCGTAAGCAGTCCACTGTAGGACAGAGGCCTAAGAAATGTCTTTCCACACTTGTCTGTTTTTGGTTTATCTGTGACAGTATATACCCGCAAATTTTCCTGAATCGTCAGTCCATCGTCTTCTCTCCCTTCCCCTGTTTCTTTTGCAATCTCTATGGAACCATTCTGTTATTCTTAATGTCCTTCTATTATCTGCCCTTATTATGTGTCCTGTCCATGCCCATTTCTTTTTCTTGCATGTTGTTAGAGTATCTTTTACTTTAGTCTTCTCTCGTATCATGTTGTCTGAAATAATTTATTACTATTATTGCACTCAGTTCAGAGGCATTAAAATTTCAGTCTCTTTAGCAGCCACCATCAAATCTGAAGGATCAGTGAAAACTCACAATTATCATTTGTAGATGCATGACTCAAATTCTAAGTAAGATTTGCCTCAAAGTATCCGATTGTGGACAATGCAAAGTTATTTAAAGATTATGGTCCCTAATTGTATTTATTATTCCGTTTAAAAACTAATTTAATAAGAATTCATCACCTATTTTTTTTGTTACTAGACACACATGCACACACACACACACGCGCGCGTGCAAACGGGCAGCATATGTTTTATGTTGAACAGAGTGACGTAAGTCTCTTTTATACTTTATATTTGAAAGATCTGCTTTAATTTCTGTTCTTAAAATATTTTGATTTCTATTTATATCATTTATTTTTTTCCTGATTCCCTTTCCTCACTGAGCTATTTTTTGCTGTTGGGGCTCTTAGGCTTATAGCATCCTGCTTTTTTCAACTAGGGTTTTAGCTTAGCTAGTAATTAATATATATATATATATATATATATATGTAAAAATATATATACTGCATTCTATCCAATGGAAATCTTTTCATTTCCGTATGAAGAAATCAATCTTTTAAACTCATTATTGTATGCTTTATGACTTTTCATTATTTTTCCAAACATGAAAGGCATATGAATCTGCGAAACATACCCACTAATGAAATTGCAAATCACATGCAACATGTATCACTGTAGTGATCTGTGCAAGCAAAGTACATAGAGACCTTATCATATCGAATTCCTATTTTGAAGTGAAAAATCATCGTAGCTTTTATGGAAGGATGTTATGTACATGAACGTAGTTAAGTCATTAAAAATCACCTTCCCTATTATTATTATTATTATTATTATTATTATTATTATTATTATTATTATTATTATTATTATTATTATTATTATTATTATTATTATTATTACCTGCTGCTAAGCTACTACCCTAGTTGGAAAAGCAGGATGCTGTTAGCCCAATATCCCCAACAAGGAGAATAGCCTAGTGAGGAAATGAAACAAGGAAAAATAAAATAAAATGTTATTAGAAATGTTCAAGAATATCATTTGTGAGATTTGAATGCTCAAGGTTCAACACCTATTCAGTTTTAAATATGATAATGACAACTAAAAGCAAGGAAATTCCGTATAAATAAGAGTGAAATATGATGGAATGAACACCTCTTCTAAAGGAAAAGAGTTACGTAATAAATTGTTTTGCAGAGGTCTTGAAGTAAATTAAAAAAAAAAAAAAAAAAAAAAAAAAAAAAAACGGGATAGTAGAACAATGCTATCATTTGAAGAAAAAAAGGTATTCTTTTATCCAAAGATAAATCACATTACTCGGGATCCCTGACAAGAAATGATAGTTCGGTATTGATGAGAAATTCATTGAATGTGTCAAAATTAGCTACCTCGAGAACTTATTCAACTCACAAGTTTTTCTCCCTGCTGTCTTAAAAAAGACAGTTTAATGAATTTGTAAAAAAGGCTGGAAAGTTTCTTGGCTACTTATATCCTATATATCTCATATACTCAAAGTTTTCATAAAAAGAAATGGAACAAAGAATATAATCCTAAAGATTTGTTTCTTAAAATAAAAACTTTTATTAGAATTTGGATTATTTTGCTTGGGAGAATTCGATGCAATAGATGAATGAACTAAATCTTTCAGAAAAATGAGTTGCGATGTAATTTTCATCATCAGAAAGATTTAATAAATCCTTAAGGTTAAAGAAAGTTGAGCGAAATTATTTATAAAAAGAGGCATTATTAAATCATATTAAAGTATATTCAGTATTTTAAGGAAAATCTCAAAAAAACATTGAAAAATTTGTGGCTTTGAAAGCCATAGCTATTATTATTATTATTATTATTATTATTATTATTATTATTATTATTATTATTATTATTATTATTATTATTATTTTTGTTGTTGTTACCACTACTATCAATTATTTGAATAAAACAGAGAATGCTTATCCTGAAATAATTTACTGATTTAAAGAGGAAACTTGTTGCACAGTTTATGTTTTTAACATACGACTGTCAAGAAGACTGTTGTTTAGTATAACAGTCTCTCCCGAACAATCCAGAATAGAATCGTAGTCTCCAACAAGGTTCCTCAGTAAATTTTGGAGGATGATGCCAAGGCCACTTTCAATCCGCTTCCGCACCTGATAGATTATATGAATCCTTTTACACTAGAGCCGCAGTGGCAATACTTATGATCAATAAAGAAGGATAGCCTCATGGAAATGATTACTTTGATGTAGAAGGGAAAAGAAGACATTCTTAAATCGTATAATTAATATATTAACATCGCACAATGTGTCGTTGAGTGGTTGTATGGTATAAGACTGGTAAAACAATATATTTCTGATTGTTCTGTTATTGAACATTTAATTCTTATGCCAAATTGCCCTAGATCACTGTTCAGACTTCATAACAAAACTAACAGCGCTTCCAAAGTGGCGACAAACAACGAAGATAACACCCCACTGAGCCATTTTCTGAAAAATTATTTTGATTTTAATTTTCTCAGAATAACCAAAGCATAAAGAACCATTTTCATCAATTTTCTTTGCATTACGACAATAGGAGAACATGTTTGCCAACGATTAATCATTATTCGAAGCGAAAAATTATGAAAAAAAAAAAAATTTTTTTAGACATAAATGTCAAATGCATGTATACAGCGTATCCATTGATATAAAATGAATTGAGATGTAGAGAAAGGATGCACATTTAATGAAAGTCCAACGATTGATTATATTCGGCAGAATTCGTTCTTTATATATTTGACAAGTTAAGAAAATAAGATGATTAGAAAGTACCCGTAGGTGTTTGTTATCAAGTTCTGTATGAGGAAGAAGAATAATAGCTGCGACATTTTCATAGTAATCGGTATTGCCTAGTCTGAAAAGGTAGTTTGATTATCCTAAATATGAAAAGAGAGAGAGAGAGAGAGAGAGAGAGAGAGAGAGAGAGAGAGAGAGAGGGAGAGAGAGAGAGGATGTGGGTGTTGGGGTTATTGTTCGTAGTTTTTTGTAAACGAGATATAAATTGAAAAGAATTTCAGGAATTCTTAGTTTAAAAAAAAGTTTATGATTAATGCTGGAAATAATTTTATTGATAGTTCACAATAACTGATGATTTGATATTAGGTAAGATAAATACTGAAAGTATCATAAAGTTACAGTGGAAGTCAGTCAAAGATTAAAATGTTGTTATGAGAGGTTTAGTGGAATAGGCCCTTAATGAATTGCGTCAACAAGAAACACGTGACAGCCGG
The DNA here is from genome assembly GCF_036898095.1 of Palaemon carinicauda. Classification (NCBI taxonomy): domain Eukaryota; kingdom Metazoa; phylum Arthropoda; class Malacostraca; order Decapoda; family Palaemonidae; genus Palaemon; species Palaemon carinicauda. The sequence goes on along the minus strand of NC_090732.1, from coordinate 36,993,743 downwards.
CATGAGATGCATCGGACTAGATTACGATAAATAATAAGGGAAAGAATAAAGATAGTTAAGGCTGACAAGCTCCATCATATAATGTCCTAGGATGGTTTTTGGCCAAAATCGTGAAAAGGGAACACTAATATTCTCACAACATTGATAACATAGTAAAGGGATATGAGTGTGCTTATATTATCGCCCAAATATGCATTCCTCTTGTGGGAGGTTCCAGCAAGCAAGAACGTCACAAAAATTCAAACAAATTTAACCATGAACTATCAGGTTTATACGGGTTAGTTTATCAACAGTCCTGGGAAGAGCGAGTAATAAGATAAAATAAAAATAAAACCATAACTGTGTATGAGCTTGCATGACTCGTACTGACATGGCCCCTCTCCTAAAAATAACATATATGTTAAATAAGGGGCCCTTCTCTTTAGAGGCGTGTGGTAGGCGGGTCATCTGGCAGGAGATATGCAGATTTTAGGTAATCAATGGAGACCTAGTCTTCTTTGCCACAAATGTTGATGAAGAAAGCCTTCGGCATACGACGGACCATGAGGAAAGGGCCCGTGTAAGGATGTGTAAGTGGTGGCTTGCTAGTGTCGTTGCGCAGGAAAACGTGTGTTCCCGAATGCAGATCTGTCCGTGTATGTTGCTTAGCTGGGGGCTTGTAAGTCTGGCGGTATAGAGTAAATTTTCCCACAATGTGACATAGGCACTGGAGATTGTCAGAGGAGGTTGCAGACGGGAAAAATTCAGCAGGGAGACCAATGGATTGCCATACGACTTCAGCTGCTGAGACATCCAGGATGTCTATAGGAGTGGTCCTTAGTCCCAGGAGGACCCAGGGAATCTGGGTAAACCAGTTGGAGTCCCTGGAGCGGCATAATAAAGCTGCTCTGAGGGTGCGATGAAAACGTTCCACTATTCTGTTGGCAGCAAGGTTGTAGGCTGTTATCTGATGTAGGGTGATTCTCAGGAGATTCGCTAATGATGTCCACAATTGAGAGGCTAAAGTGGTAACAATGCCATAAGTAATGTGCTCTGGGATACCAAATCTCACTATCCATCCTGAGAGTATGGCAGATGTACATGAGGCAGATGTTACAGTTTCCATGGGAATGGCTTCAGGCCAACAAGTGGAGCGGTCGATGACGGTAAACCAGTAACAATATATTTGTGATATGGGTAAGGGTCCTGCTATATTGACGTGAATGTGGGCAAAACAACGATGAGGTTGAGGAAAGGTTTGGCATGAAGTAGAGCACGGACCCAATCCCTTGCATCCTTAGTAATGCAGTGCCAAATAAACTTCGTCTTCAGTAGCTGTGCAGTAGGTCAGCACAAGGGATGTGAAAGGCCATGAATGAAATCAGACATCTGTCGGCATATGGGAGCAGGTATCCAAAGTCTAGGTTTACCAGTACCGACGACACAGAGGGTTGGTGTTGGAGTTGTTGAGGGGGGATGACTTCCTATCGAAGGTATGTGCAGGATGTGTTACATGACTGGTACTCTCGATCTTTTTATTGGGCTTCTGCCAAGGCATTGTAATCCAATCCTAGGTGAATAGCAGCCAATGAGTTTCTTGACAGCGCATCGGCAACGGGATTCCTTTTCCCAAGGATGTGTTGAAGGGTGCAATTGTATTCAGCCATGGCAGAGATGTTGGTGTTGATGGGCGGACCAGGCGTCTGCCGGGTGAGTATAGCTGTGCACCATGGGCATGTGGTCCGTGTGAATGACAAAGGGGGTACCTTCCAAGAAGTGTTGAAAGTGACGGACAGCCAAGAGCACTGCCAGCAAATTGCAGTTGAAGGTAAAGTAGCTGAATTCGGCCTTGGACATTTTCTACTGAAATAGGTCAATGAGTGGGGCGAGCCATTGACCACCTTCTCTAGTACTGCACTAATACCAACTTCACTGGCATCAGTGGAGAAAAGTGAGAGCAGCAGCGGTTGATAGGGGATTCTTTGCATTGCAAAAGGATGCTTCTTGAAGGGGACCCCACTTCAGGTCTTTTGCCTTTCCCTTGAGAGAGGCCTAGAGGGGGCAAGAGTGGCAGCGATTTGTGGCAGGAATCGGTGATAATAGTTGATCATGCTCAAGAATTCTTGCAGTGTTTTGTCGATGGAGGGCGTGGGAAGTTCTGAACGGCTGCAACCTTCTCAGGGAAGGAGTGGATTCCTTCGTGAGTGATGCAGTGCCCGAAGAACGATACTTCATTGACACCAAAGGTACACTGGTCGCACTGGACTACAACGATACTGTTGTAGGTGGTCGAGGACGATACGTACATGAAGGATGGGTTCCTCTTTGGAGGAAGAGAACACAACTATGATGCCATCTATGAGATGTTAAAAAGTGGCCCCAGCATTACGAAGGCCAAAACAGGAGTAATTAAAGGGGCATGTACCGAAGGGGATGTTGATGTCTTTTGGGTTCATGGGTTCATGATAATATCCCTTTGGGAGGTTGAGCATGGAGAAAACCTTTTTTGCATGTAGGAGGTCATATTGGCGATGTTTGGGAGGGGATAGTAATCCGCGTCTGTCTGCATGTTCAGGCTCCTGTAATCTCCTCATGGACGCAGAGAGCCATCTTTCTTCAGAACGTTATGTAAGGGTAACAACCTTAAGCCTGAGGCCTTTTGGCAAAGGCCTATTTTTTCCATTTCAGTGAACGTTTGTTTAGTGGAAGCTAAACAATCCGGTGTCAGATGCCTGAAACTGGAGAACACTGGGCGCCCCGTCACCTTGATAAATACTGTTTTTGGTGGGAACTGTGGATATTTGATGAAGTTCTGGATGGAAAATATCCGGGTATGACGCGAGGAAGTGGGCATAGGTATCCGTGGGTGCACTGATGTGGAGAGCGAGGTCAGAGGGGAGTGATGAAGAAGTGTCAAAGAGTACGAATCCGTTTTGACTAACCAAGCGACATCAACCAATAGGTGGAAATGTGAAAGGAAATCTGCACTGAGGATCGGCAATGTAATGTCAGCAACGTGAAACTCCCAATTATGTTTGGAGCTTCCAAATGATAATGTGAGGGTTTCATAACCATGAGTGTGTATCGCAGATCCGTTGGCAGCTACTAAGTGGACGTCAGCAGACTTAGACAAGGTCGTGTCTTGGAGAGTGCCCTTGGCAGAAGAGAACGGCAAGCACCTGTGTCTAACAAAACCTGCACATACCTACATGATGTACAAAGAAAACATTTGTGGAAGGGAAGTCCACTACATCAAGAGATGGCCTACTTTCACGCTTTTTTGGCCACTGACGCCCATTTGCACATTTTTTCGGAGCAGCCCGAATCTGGTGCGGTAGCAGCAGTACTGTGGCCGAGGAGCTCCAGTAAGTGGTTGTAAAGGTCGTTGGTCGGAGCATAAGCGAGGGGTAGTATATGCAGGTGGTGGGCGGCTTTGTCGTCGTTCTGGTATGTCATGGGGAGGGCGTTTGTGTCCTACCGCATTCATGTCAGCCTTGGTCGATATTGAATAGTTGTTCTCTTGATAAGAAGTGGAAGTGTTGATGGAGGTCTTGAAGGTGGTGAAGTGGCTGTCAACAAGGGTGTTGAATTTCGTCATCAGGTCCTTCATGGGCAAAATATCAACATCGGGGATGACAGCGCTTACAGCTTCGAGTAAGCGCGGTACCCAAAGGGCACAAAGTAGATCCACTTCACGAGGAGACCTGTCTGTGGCAGGTTGCAGGGGAGTGATACTGGTCATTTCCCTGCCTGCGATCAAAGCCTTCTGTTTCCCCAACGGTTGTTTTGAGAGCTGAAAAAGTTTGACTATACAGGCGACTGACGATGGTGTTTACTGCTTCAGGAGGTATATTTTTAATGGCGTTGTATGTGATGGGTGCGTTCTCTTGATCACAAAGTCAATTTGATATTTCTGGGAAAGTGTCCTCGGGGATTGCTGTGAAAACCCAGTCTGTTTTGGTGCTTGAGCAATTCATGCCCTTATTACGAAATGGACCTCGGCACGCTGAAACCAGGCGAATGCCTTCGTACTGGCGAAGGGCGGTAGTTTCAGGGGTGTGACATCGATAGTAGAGTCAGTGTCGAAGGGTTGCATCATCAAACAAAAAGACACAGCAGTGAGTGGGAAAGTGGTAATTAGTTGGTCAGTCTCTCCAGTGGTCACCATTGTGCGAGGACTAGTTTGGTGATAACTGAGAGGCGAGGTGAATGCAACTAAACTTTATTAAACTGTCATTGAGCTTAAATACCAGGACTTGCGAGCAAGAATGTCAGAAATTCAAACAAAATTAAACTTGAGCTATCAGTTTTATACAGAGTGAGTGATAAGATAAAAAACAAAACCGGTACAGTATATGAGCGTGTGTGAAGCGCGTGTGGTACACTCTTATACCGAAGAAATAGAATATTAAATTATTTCATTGTCACCTTTACCTAAATCAAACCTACACCAATATTACTATTATTGTTATCTCGTTATTATGATTGGTATTGCTATCATTATGGAGAGCATCATCATTCTCTGTCACATTTGTTTCTTGGATGATTGACAACCACTAAACGATCAATTTAACGCATGACACTAACAACTGCAACTTGCATCTTTTCAGAGTGGGAAATCGAGTGGGGGCTACTACATGACGCACTCCTACCCCCCGAGTGCCCCAGCCCAAACGGCGGGAGTTGCCCCAATTCCGCGAGGGCCACGGCCACAGTATTCACCAGGTAAAATAAAGGTCTTCCTTTCTTTCAATCTTTTAAATTGTCGTCCATCTGAATGGTTCTTCAATGTCAACAAAGATAGACGTGATGTAAGGTAATCCTATGTGGTCTTCTCATCATCCCTATAATTTATGATAAACGAAAAGGCAGCAGGTGCTTTTGTAAGATATGGGTTTATTTTTTCCTATTACATTATAGTTCTACCATTACTTTAATTTTATGTCCCCCCTCTCTCTTTTACTTTCTCTCTCTCTCTCTTTCTCTCTCTCTCTCTCTCTCTCTCTCTCTCTCTCTCTCACTAGTGAATATGCCATGCTTTTTACCTTACAATGCATGTTTCCCGCCATAAGAAATAGCAGTGTTGTCGTGTGTCCCCTTCCATCTTTTTCTCTCTCTCTTTCCCTCCCTCCCTCCCTCCCTCCCTCCCATTATTTCTTTATTTTTCTCTCTCTTAATTAATTTAGCCCAGAGAGAGATACACTGCATAACCGAGATCTTGTGCTGTCCCCAACAGGGGGTGTGGCCCCTCCTAAGCCACAGCGCTACGCAGGAGCCCCCAGCGGGCCAGGCGGGCCAGAAACGGGGCCTCAGGGTATGATTGGTATGAAAAGCGGGGCTCGGCCGTCAGCGCCCTTAGCTGGCCCGCCCACAGGTCCACCAGGAGGGCCACGCCCACAACACATGGCTCGCTCCTACTCCTACTCCTCCTCGCCAGAGCGGCTCGATCTCCTCTACTCCTCGCAGGGTCAGTACTTCCACAAGAGTCATCCACAAACAACATTTCATATCATAAGGCCTTTTTGATTTTTCAACAATTTACAGTTTTTCATTTTACAGTTATATATATATGTATATATATATATATATATATATATATGTATATATATATATATATATATATATATGTATATATATATATATATATATATATATATATAAATAAGCCACTGCTACTAACAAACCTCGTGTAGTTATCTTTATCTAACAGCGTGGACGTTACACTATTAACTATAGCTATGTAAGATTAGAAATTAAATCAGCTTTTGTTTTATCAATTATTTACTTTATGAAATACTCCAAAATTACATGAAAGTAAAATTAATATGCAAAACTGGAAAACATCAAGATTTCGAATTAACATTGAAATGAGACATCCAACCTTAGATAATGTGCTCTAGTTTCAAGCTATCCGAAATTAGTATTCATCAACAAATCTAATTATCATATTACAGTTATGATTAAGATCGAACTATCTTAACACGCTATTTACATGGTTGTTGTTGATTATTGTTGCATTTAGGTAAAGACTCACGTTGTCTGTAATAACTAAATATAGATATATGAATATAGAAGACCATGATATTAAACATGCTTGATTTTACTATCTCTAGAGCATCACGGAAATAAAAAAAAATACGTCAACTTATGTTATTTATCATAAAATCTAATAAATAGCAGCAGCCAGTTTCATTTCCGTTTACTTTCAAAATCTCATTATCGAAGAACAGTAGCCTATAACAAATAACGTCGTAACAAGAGTATATGAATTCATCAGATTAGTGGATATTTTTAATCTTCAATTACCATAGTTGAGAAAATATTTTTCTTGCAGTATTAAAGCTCTTTTTTTTTTTTTTTTTTTTACTAAATAATGTCAGGCCTTTGATAATGGATTTTTCAAATACAGTTAATTACCATCAAAACTCCCATATACGTATACCAACAAGTTAATCGACAAATGATGGGTTTTCACGCTCACAAGCAACTAACATCTAAACTAGACACAGTTTGCCAGGTCATTATAAATTAAGTTACTAGCGTTTAAAAGAGGACACAAATATGAGGAATAGAAACACCCTGATGCAGATGGTTGTAAGTAGTTTCTTTTCATTTGACGGGAACAAAGATAATTCAATGTAAAAATAAACAAAACTCATTAATTCACGATATCAAATCTAATAACATTCCTACAGTGATCTAATAATCTTTGATTGGATTTTGATAAGAAAATGATTAGTATAAAAAGTAAACACAGTAAGAAAATATTTTGTTTCTTAACTAAACTAACCATAGAACGTTAAAAAGCTTGCAATACTATCACGTTCATGGTAAGAAGTCCATAGTTACCTTCTGAGTGGATAATTTCGCATGAGTTGATTCCGTTGACTGAAAAGATGGGGGTAAGTTATAATCAATATTAACCTCTTCTATAACCCACATAGTTATGTAGATTAACCCAGTTCTTCTTTTTCTTTGGTATGATGTATTTTTTTAACCTATTCCCTATAATTTACCTGAAGAAGAATACTTAACCAGCATGTATTTCAAAGATTCCAAGTGATATCTCCACACATGTATTTAAGGCTTAATCCTATTTTATATTTATACATTAAGAAGTAATTTATGTGGCATGAGGATTCTTATATTTCTATATGAAGTTATTTTTATTCTACTTTACAGCGAGACGATTATGTAAATTTGGATTTTATATATTTCAATTAATTATGAATAGATCCGTTCTATTATCATTTATATGTTATGCCAAAAGCTATATCTTTAATAGTGTTTTAAAAGTATAAAACTGCAGAGAGAGACACTATGAGTAAGGTTATATTGTATGTATGTATATATACTGTATATATATATATATATATATATATATATGTATATATATATATATATATATGTATATATATTTTTTTATCGATAGATGTAATATATATATATATATATATATATCGATAGATGTGATATATATATATATATATATATATATTATACATACATACATACATACATACATACATATATAAACTCAGAGAGAAAGACACATAACGAGAGGTTAATGGGCAAAAGAATTCCATTACAAAAGATGCTAATGGAAAAATCCTGTCTGGGCCGAGTGAAGTATTTGGTTGATGAAGGAATATTTTGAAAATTTGTTTTCCCTGGGAGAAGTGAGAGTGGAAAATTTCATTAATGCGTGCGTTGTTGGAGTCCTTCTAAAATTTATCATCTTTCTTAATTGACAGTTAAAATCGTTAGAACCCAATTACGAATTTTGAAAATCAAATAATTGCACTTAGGCGATTATGATGAGATGTAAGCAATGATGAATGATTGCATAATTGATTGATCAGTGTATGTAAGGTGTGTCTGGGTGATGGGAAAGCTCTGAAGAAATGATTGATAGTATATGCTTTCCTTTGTATAGGGGTGGTAAAGAAAAATTATAGGGGTGTAGAATTACTTAGTATACCCTCAAAGGTTTATTGTAAGACTGACTTGAAAGATAATCCATATGACAGAAGGGTTGATAGGGTAGGAACAATGTGGGTTTAGTTAATTTATAGACTCAAATAATACATATAATACAACGGAGAGAAAGGCAAAGTGGAGAATTTTGTGGAAGGATGATGTAAAAGATAAATTGCTGAGAATGCTTAATGCTCTTTTAGATTACGTGGAATGTGTGTTAGGTTTTATCGATATGGGAATAGATTTTTTGCTTCAGACAGTATTGGGCTTCAACATACAGCTGTCGAGTCTTGAATGTAAGTGTATGGAATAGGCAGTGTTGTGAAACTTCTGAAAACCTGGTTTAACCTTATATCAGTTGTCAAAATCTGGCTGAGAAAGAGATTTTTGTCTCATTTTTGGGAGTAATTTACAACTTAAACTTAGTGCCATATTACTGATGTTCCCTAGGGAAGTGAAAATAGCTTGATACTATAATGCTGATAAAGCCGAAAATCACCTAGTCTAGCACAATGAACTCCTTAGTGGAGGGCATTTCCTCTTAATGGAAGATAAGCCTCTTTCTTTTGAGATAAATGATGATCACATGTATAATAAAAGAAGTAAGCAATTATACCTGGACACTAACATATGCCAATGGTTTGGGGATGCTGACAAATTGTACAGCCAGGGATAGGAAGACCTGGTTAATGGTGATGGACCCTTTGGTGAGAAGAAGTATCCCTTGAATGTCAGATGATGTATATCTGGGTGAGGGAAGTATTCAAGACAAATGGATGCACTTTATAAAGACTGCTCTAAGAATTATGAGGGAATTACGTTACTAAATTTTTCAAGGAATGTGTAGAGTCATATTTTGATT
>NC_090732.1:36974922-36977422 GCF_036898095.1 Palaemon carinicauda | reverse complement strand
CAAAAGAACACTAACCAGACAGTGGTAAGAAGGATTTTAGTATATTTCAAGAAATTTTACAAAACTCCTGAACAGATCTTAAAATACGGGAATCATGAGTAATTATGTATAATAATGAATCCTACTTGGTGACAGCCATGAAGTGTAACATGCTCAAGTCAAATACAATAAAAAACCAAGTATGGTATTTAGCTTTTCTGTCGTTATTGTTTTTTTTTTTCAGCTTCCTACGACATAATTCATCGCTCGAAACGTAAAATGTGAGAATCTCTCTAGAAGCTACCCAGGTGTACAATATATTCTATATACATAACAAGGAAAGTTAGGAAACGTAACAGAAAATCAAAACAAAGTGAATGATCCTGCCTTGTCTTTGCTGTCTGTTATCGTTGTAAGAGCTGTGTCACACGTCTAAAGGCTAACAATAGTTGTATACTAGTTCAGCTATGAAAGGCCTGCACAATGTTCGGAAGTAGACTCGACATTTGAATTCAACATTGAGGAATTTGTTACTTCTAGTGGTTGTCAGAAATTGAAACAGCAGCAATCCCATTACTTACGTGGTTATAAAAGTCACTTCAAAGTCCAGAAAGCAAAATAGATTCTGAGGATTAATGGTACATATCAATGAACAGACTATAGAAAGGTGTTGATGAAAAGAAATATGTTTGTAAGTTTTAAGGAAGAAAACTGGAAACTGTGGTAGTTAATTAAACGAAAGTAAGCGAGCTTTGGGTGTCACAATCAAATTGGATTGATTGACATATTGCTTAAAAAACGTTCAGCACATATGCTCGAAGAGGCAGGAGCCGAGGCCTCGTATATGAATAATCAACTCTAATAGGTATTTAACCTGAACTGCTTTTATGTGGAACTTCTATTGATGAGGAAAATTCATAATAATAATAATAATCATCATCATCATTATATTCATCATCATCATATAATAATAATAACTTCAGGAGTTCAACGTTGCGGCAAATGTTTTTAAGTCTCTTCAGAGTTTATATATGACATGCCTATCATAATGTTGTTACCGATTTCAAAATATTTCATGTTTTTTATTCATTACTTCTCATATATTGTTTATTTGTTTCCGTATTTCTTTTTCTCACAAGGCTCTTCTCCCTGTGGGAGCCGTATGGTTTGTAACTTAGCTAATAATAATAATAATAACAATAATAATAATAATAATAATAATAATAATAATAATAATAATAATAATAATAATAATAATAGATATAATATATATTATTATTATTATTATTATTATTATTATTATTATTATTATTATTATTTTGAATATCACCATTAATATTATGATAAGTATCTGGAAAAATGTCATCGGGAAAGTTGAACATTTTGGATAATTTCCATTTTTTTTTTTTTACATCATTTGAGCATCATTGGATTGTATATAACTCCTTACATGTGTATAATTTCAGATTAAGAGATATAGGATGCAATATTTTAACTCAATAAATCGTGTATTTTTTCGTTATGAAATTCCTTGAGAAAATATAAAAAACAATTTCATCATTTTATCAATATCAAAATATGAGAAAACCCGTGTTAATTCAATATGAACTAAAAATACCATCAGCTGTTCGAGGCAATGTGGCCAAAACCCGTTGGTGACAAATTACTTAGGCCTTTATCACTTTTTAATGTCCATTGTGGGTTTGCTGCAGCAATTACCCTAATAAAAATGGAGGTTTTTCAGCTGTTGTGAAATGTGAATTGGGTCTAGTATCCATTGTTAGGGTTTATTTTGTTTCATCTATAGTTTTTATCAATATTATTTATTTTATCATTGATAGTATTGATATCAGCATCATTATCATAGAAGTTACCGTCGATGTCTTCCAAATCATTACTGTTTTTATTTTTTTTCCTTTAAGAACTTTGTCCTTTCATATTTAACGAAATTATATGATTCCTTCATGAGAACACGAACTCCTTTGGGAAATCATGTGTTGAAGATTTTCTCTTCATGATTACATGATTGCAATTTTCCTTTAGATGTTATTTATCATATATATATATATATATATATACATATATATATATATATATATATATGTATATATATGTATATATATATATATACATATATATATATATATATATATATATCTCGTAAGAAAGCTGTTGAAGGACACCGATAAGAATACAGATGATACTTAGAAATTAGGGTTGGCTCCTTCAAGATAAAAATGATTTACCTACTCAAAAAATTTGGTTCTTGTCTCCTGCGTAACTATATTATTATTAACAAGAGCAATTAGGGATATCGGACCTCCGTCAATAGAGATTGCTAACATTTCACTCAAGTTTACAGACCAAACTCTTTCATATGCTGACGTGAGTCAATTTCCTTTATGATCGTAACAATAATAACCAGAATTGCGATTTGGATCACCTCCAAAATTTAATGGGTCTTTCCGGAGCGTGATATCTATCCGTTGTTAAAATTTGCTGAAGATCTGACCAGAAGTTT
>NC_090732.1:36967422-36969922 GCF_036898095.1 Palaemon carinicauda | reverse complement strand
AAGGGAAAGATAGAGACGACTGGCGAAATCTAACTTAGGCCCTTTGCGTCTATAGGCGTAGGAGGAGATGATGATTTGCCATTCCATTACAAGAGCTGGGTTTATAGACGATAAGTTTTATTGCTATGTTTCCAAAATCAAAATTTCTATTACCGCATACGACCATTTGAAAAATCATATGTGGTTGATATGTTGCTGTAGGATTTACTTTTTATTTATACTATTCTCATAATTTTTATTTACTTGTTCTAAAAAAAAAATGTAGCGTGGTTTAAATAATAGTTTTTAGATATATTCGCGCACTTACTCAGGCACTAACATCGAGAACACTATAACAAAAGGCAATTAATAGGTTCATATATGTTTTGAATCGCATATTTTGTTATAATGGTTTTATCATCTATAGTTACAATATTGATAGGAAAAGTCATCGTTATTAGAAGTCTTTTTGCACGATGTTTTTGAAAAAAAAAAATTATCACCTTATTCTCATCACAGTTTTACCATAACAATAGCGATTTTTTTTTTATTATTATTTTTTATGCAACTTTCGAGGTTTTTTTTTTCTAAATAATGTAATTGTAGTAGAAATAGTTTTCGTAACTATTATCCCTTCCAATTAGGCAACCTTTGTAAATTTAATGAGTAAAAAATAATTATCTAATTAATTCCATTTGGTGTAGTGGTGACGCGTAATTCAGAGAAAACACCTTATTAGTGAAAATAAATACCATTCATCATGTTTAGGAAATAGCTGTATGTTTTGATGACAATGATTTATGATTTGATATGGTTTCATCTTTGAATGGTTTAGCTTTCAGGAAGTTACCCTGTTGTTAATACCGCCTGTGTGTAAACAGTTATCTGGAAGTATAGATGAAGGATGCTGTCTTACATAAGGCGCCAAGAGCTATTTTTCCAGGAGAATAGGTGGAAAGGACTTTGTTCTTGAACAAGTGATGTGTTTGTATATATATATATATATATGTGTGTGTGTGTGTGTATGTGTATATATGTGTGTGTATATATATATATATATATATACATACATATCAGTTAATTAAACAAACCATCATAACGGAAGAAACATGTTCAAGAACAAAGTCTATTTCACCTATATATATACAGTATATAATATATATATATATACATATATATATATATGTGTGTGTGTGTGTGTGGGTGAGTGTGCATATATATATATATATATATATACATACACATATTTTTATATCAATTATCAGAAAAGGTTTGAAGTATAAGGAGATATTTCATGTAGTGTTGTTGTGGATGGTGATATTATTTGGACTCACATCAAAGCCATTTTGATGAGTTTTGAATTTTTATTGTAGCGTCAATTATTGTTTTAATGTTTTCTCTATAATAGAGATTATATTGTTTATAATTTCACATGGAACTATGTAAGAATCTCCATGACTGAAAAGTTGTAAACAAACACTGGAAGTTTTAAAACTAGAAAGTTATGAAGGTTTACATATAGAAATATGCTGTTAGAATTCATTGTAGTGGCAGCTGTAGAGATGCTTTTAGAATCTAGAATTCTAGATCAACCGTAAGTAGGCACTAAGAGGGACATGTTTGTACCAAGGTAGGTTTTTTATTTGGGAACATTGTTGTGTTAAAGGGAAGTTACTATATCATGATATCTCTCTTATTGTTATCATTTTATTAATCTTAACTCTCTTTATAGATATTGCAGCTATTATTTTGTGATGCATTTTCAATGACTACCATTTTTATTGCTTTTAATTTTTCTTATGTAAGAGATTTACTAATTTTCTTTATTCCAGTGCACCACTTGTAATAATTATCGTTTTTTTTACTTTTGAAATTGTTTCTTTTCTGGCTTTGATATCAAGATCCCAAATATTTAGTTTGCATATTTTGTTTCTCTCTATTTCCTTCATAATCTATCTAAAGATTTATAGCAAATGGTACCAATAACATTTTCCAGAACTAGAAAATGATATAGTTGAATCCAATGGGCTGATAACGAGAAATCATCAAAATAAATGTATAATCCTCTTTAACCATACAAGAGTCTATTTAAAGATTAGTAGAAGATGACACATAACCTTTTCCAGTATCAGAAAATGAGGCAATTGAATCCAAAATAAATGCATGATCCTCTTCAACCATACAAGAGTCTTTAACTCATGACGGTCGAGTGGATCACCCCACCACTAGGCCAAGGCCTTAAACATTTTAAACTCGACACATCCAGACAGTATTGTAAGATTAAGGACCAGAGAAACAAACAGGACAGTTCAGTTGTCAATTCAAACCGGGTGTCAAATGGAGGCAGAATCGGCAACATTAGCTGGAAGAATTGCCTTTGACTGGTGGTCTAATGGCAACAAATCAACTTGATGTAGGCAGGTAAATGAGTTTTGGATCTGATCTGGAGAATAGATTTCGTACCGTACGGACAGATAATGGGAATTTTAAGAATATTCATCAACATTGTGTAATTATATGA
>NC_090732.1:36957422-36962422 GCF_036898095.1 Palaemon carinicauda | reverse complement strand
GGTAGTGCCATAGCATCTGTAGCATGGTTTGCAACTGTCTTGGGGTAGAGTTCTCTTGCTTGAGGTTACACTCGGTTATACTTTTTTATCTTATTTCTCTTCCTCTGTTTTTTTTTTTTTTTTTTTTTTTTGAAGTTTTTATAGTTTATATATGAAAGATCTCTTGTAGTTTATTTGTTTCCTTGCTTCCTTTCTCACTGGGCTATTTACCCCCGTTAGAGCCCTTAGGCTAATAGCATCCTTCTTTTCAAACTAGGAGTATAGCTTAGCAAGTAATAATAATAAAAATAATAATAATACTGGAATATTTATTTTATATGACTATTGTTGAGCATCGCACGGAAATCCTCAGAAGTTTGTATCACTCTATAATATTTTTGATAATATTTCCATTTCCATACTCTAAAGCAAATATCTCTTGGTGTCCGAATATCTTGTGTTTTTAGTTTGTTAATGATTCGGGTAGTTCTTCTGATTCTATTTCATCTCTTGGATTTTACCCTGATTACCGATCTTTTCTTTATCAGGTATTTTGGTCTTTTTCTGATTCGTTAGAAAATTTTCCACCTACCTCTTGTGCTGATTCCATTACAAATATAGTTGAATTACAGTGGATTTCTTCTTTACTTACTTCCATTTCTTCATGAACCTGGGTATATATATATATATATATATATATAAGGGCAAAGGGCCTCGGTTAGATTTCGCCAGTCGTCTCTGTCTTGAGCTTTTAAACAATATTTCTCATTTATCCACTTATATATATACATACACACACACACACACACACATATATATATATATATATATATGTATATATATATGTGTATATATATTAATATATATATATATATATATATGTGTGTGTGTGCGTGTGTATATGTATATATATATATATATATATATAAATATATATATATATATATATATATGTATTATATATATATAAACGGATTTTCCATGCGTTGACCTGAACAGAGCATTCCTTCCTCATTATTTAAGATGAAAGCATTCAAATCCATGCTCTGATGAACAGGCTGGAGGGATGTCTATTTTTAGATTTTAGACCCTGGAGTTATATTTTGCTCAAGGTTTTTCATAAGTTTCACTTTCGTTCACGTGATTTAATGGGGTAATCGAGAGTTCTCTTCTGTCTCAAATGTTTGCCCAATGAGCAACAATGAATGAGCAAGTGCTTACAGTACAATAAGCTCACATTATTCTTACAGTCGAGAGCTTTTTAATACTTATTAATTCTCAATGATTCAAGTTGCATGTACCACTCCATCAAATTCAACCTTCAGATAAATATTGAAAAGCAACTCACTAGGGTTGTGGTGGCCGATACAGTTACATCCCTGACTGGTGGAACGCCAGACTTGGGTTCGAATCCTGCTCTAACTCGTTAGTTTCTTTGGTCGCTGCAACCTCGCCATCCTTGTGAGCTAAGGATGGGGAGTTTGGGGAAGCCTATAGGTCTATTTGCTGAGTTCATCAGCAGCCCTTGCCTGATCTAGCTTGGGTGGAGAGGGATCTTGTTCGCTGATCAAATTTACAGAATAAGTGGTCAGTCTCTAGGGCATTGTCCTGCTCGATAGGGCAATGTCACTGTCCCTTGCCTCTGCCACTCACGAGCGACCTTTTAAACCTTTAATCCTGGATGGATGCACTCAGAATATCCTTCTGATAGGAACCGAAATGCAGTTCCATTAATGCCATAAATTAGTCTGTCAAGCCAGGTAACCAAACGATACCGATCTAATAACGTCAGAACCAATTAATAATTTTTTTTTTTCGAACGTAATGAAATTCCCTTCAGTATTCCCTTGTCTCTTGCTACATTTACCGACGGTATTTTGTGCGTTTGCTAAAATATATATAGAAGAATAAATAAAGCGAATTTCTGATGCATAGGGGTAGACCCAAGAATTGAGATATTTGATTCATGAGATTTTTCACAGATTTTTCTATTTATGGAAATACCTCAATCAAATGCATTCGAATATAATTCATGGAATACCTAATTCATGTAGGATTGTGGTGGCCTATTGGTAACGTCCCTGTCTGGAGATCGCCAGACAAGGGTTCGCGCCCTGCTCAAACTCGTTAGTTTCTTTTATCGCTGCAACCTCACCATCCTTGTGAGCTAAGGTTGGTGGGTTTGGGGTAGCTTATAGGTCTATCTGTTGAGTTATTAGCAGTCATTGCTTGGCTTTCCCGGGTACTAGCTTGAGTGGAAAGGTGTCTTGCACGCTGATCTTAAGTATATATAGTGAGTCTGTCGGGTATTATCCTGCTTGCTAGAGCAATGTCTGTGTCCCTTATCTCTGTCATTCATGAGTAAACTTTAAATCTCTAAACCTTTAAAAGGATAGCTGAATTAGGATGTTATGTTGTTACTCGTATAAGCAAAACACGTTGTTCACATATTGTTTTATTGACGAGTGATTATTGTCCAAATATCTTAATATCTCGATTGCTTTGACCGCATTTGGCATTTGAAGAAAATAGTCTATTCCAGTGAATTGTACCAATGCTCTGTGGACTCAAATTGAGCTTTATATTAGGCTTTTTTGTTTTAATGTACTGAGCGTTGCTTTCCCTTCTTTCACAATCACCAACTGTTCCTTGGTTATATATTGTTTCACCCTATATATCTTCTTCCTCGTTATCCATTGCTCAAGCAGAATCCCTCTGCTCCAAAGATGAATATTCCTACATATTCACATGATGAGCGCGCAAGCTCCCTCTGCACCCATGCTGGGACAAGGGAAGGCGAAGGACCGACAGTGGCTGCTCATGTCCAAGTATGTGAACTTATATGGTCCTCCAAAAGTAGTGTTGTATCCCAGTAGTATTTTTGACGGGACAAACAGCCTTCTTCTCTTCCAGTTCAAAGGAAGAATTCATTTTCATTCGTCAAATGTTGAGAGATTTTTATGAATCGTGACAGATTTATTATTATTATTATTATTATTATTATTATTATTATTATTATTATTATTATTATTATTATTATTATTATTATTATTGATTATTATTATTATTATTATTATTATTATTATTATTATTAGATTGGGAGGTGATTATGCATTTAGAAGAGAATTTCTATTCGGCAAAATGTTATACATAATACTAATTCGCCAAAGAGAATTTTTATTCGACAGACAATTATACATGATACTAATTCGGTAGAAAAAAACCTTAAATTTTATAAAGTAGACATTAAAAATCATTAAAACATTTATCAAGATGTTATTTATGGCATGCAACACTGATGTTTTCGATTTCTTAGAGCAATTTATCATGATAAATGTAAGTTTAAAACAAGGCTCTTCTTTTTGTGATAGCCTAATGAAAACGTACTTGCCTGTCGTTCTGCCAGACTCGGGTTCAAGATACACCCATGCTCGATATTTTTTTAGTGTCTGCAACCTCACCATTCTTATGAGCTAAGGTTGGGGCCTTTGTGGGAGCCTATAGGTCTTCCTGCTGGAGTCATCAGCAGCCTTTCTCTCCCTGATCCTAGTTTGGTTGGAGAGGTGTTTGGGCGCTGATCATATGTAGGCTATAGATGGTAAGTCTCTAGGGCATTGTCACTGTCCATTGCCTCTGCCACAACATAAGCAGTCTTTAAACTTTAAACCTAAAATAACTCTAATATATATATATATATATATATATATATACTTTTATATATTGGAGTTATTCAAGGGTTAAAGTTCAAAGACCGCTCATGAAGTGAGAGAGAGAGAGAGAGAGAGAGAGAGAGAGAGAGAGAGAGTTGTTCCTTTACACACGTAAGGGGAAATGGGTTTCTTAATTATTACCATTTTCTATATTTTTGGTAAAATAGAATTTTTTTCATCAAAAACCTTACTGTTTCAATATTGATGAGAAGATACTGAAGAATAGGTACCTCTCTCCGTAATGACGTCTTGCAATGACGGAAATAAAGGATTCACGCGTTTCAAATCATATTTAAAATTGGTCGCTATTGTTGGCAAATTATTATTAGCAATGTTTTATTCTGGACTGTTTTATTTTGGTCCTGTTGTTTTGATGGAAATATCCATTGACATATGAACCATCTAATGTTATTCATCAGCATTTATGTTCATGTTATTATGCAGGTTTTCAAGAGGTAAACTGACATTGCATTAAGTCAAGGTAACATGCATTCTTGACGCCATCTAGAAAATAATGTAACGATAGTACTCAGGAACTATATACATATATATATATATATATATATATGTATATATATATATATATATATATAAGAGAGAGAGAGAGAGAGAGAGAGAGAGAGAGAGAGAGAGAGACTTATCTTTAAATATTTATTTGTCACCTGAGAAGAAAAAAAATGATCGATCCTTGTGAGGTTGGCAATTCGATCCCTGCAATAGGGAACTTCCACTATCATCTTTAGTCGTGAGCTGCTCGTCTCCTTTGGCATTAGAGTCTCTATATCGCATTGAGGGGCTCCGATGTGACGCTGCCAAGAAGACCAGGCAGGGAGGAGGGTTCTTTAGTCCTTTCGTATCCTCTGCTGCATGATTGTGATACACCTCTCCTGGTTATTGATATAAGTGCTCGTAAGAGCAGTCGGGACGAGGTACCACGATAAAAGGCTTTGCTCTTTTGTGCACGTTTTTTTCCATATATTTATTTTACCGCATCGTTTCACTTTTTGTGCCATTCACGCTTGATACAAATAATATACGTTTTTACAAGCGTTTGAAAGTTTGCTGAATGTTGAGGATAATAGGGAGGCAAATATAACTGCTGTTCCAGGTGTTGAGGTGCCAGTGATGGGAGATGAGAATGAGAGAGATAACAATAGAGGAAGTGAGGAGAGCACTAGATGAAACGAGAGTAGGAAAAGCATCTGGTATGGACGGTGTGAAAGCTGAGATGTTGAAGGAAGGGGGTGTGACTGTACTTGAATGGTTGGTGAGATTGTTTAATATGTGTTTTGTGTTGTCAATGGTACCAGT
>NC_090732.1:36944364-36946864 GCF_036898095.1 Palaemon carinicauda | reverse complement strand
TTGTGCGTTAAGTTGAGCGAGTTTACTACCATGAAATCTCCTGTATTCATTATTAAATCAGTTATTAGTCCACCCTCTCCTGCTGTGATGCTTTGCCTCTTTTCATGAATTTTAATGCTTTCTTTACTTCTTCTAGTGTTACTCTTGGTACCTGCTAAGGTGTTTCATTATTTCATACTTGAAGGTAGTAGATTGGCCAGGGTACAAGCTACCCATTGAGATACTACTACTAGAGAGTTTTTGGGTCCTTTGACTGACCTGACAGGACTACATTGGATCCATCCCGGTGGTTGTGGCTCATTTTTTCTTTGCCTACACATACTCCGAATAGTCTGGCCTATTCTTTCCACAGTCGCCTCTGTCCTCATACGCCGGATGACATCGAGATTAACAAACAGTTCTACTTCACTCAAAGGGTTAACCACTGCACTGTAATTATTCATTAGCTACTTTCCTGTCTGTAAGGGTAGATGAGTCTTTTCAGCTAAAGTAAGCAGATCTTTTAGCAGGACACATCAAAATCAAACCATTATTCTTTAGTTTTCGGTAGTGCCATAGCATCTGTAGCATGGTTTGCAACTGTCTTGGGGTAGAATTCTCTTGCTTGAAGTTTTTATAGCTTATATATGAAAGATCTCTTGGAGTTTATTTGTTTCCTTGCTTCCTTTCTCACTGGGCTATTTACCCCCGTTAGAGCCCTTAGGCTAATAGCATCCTGCTTTTCAAACTAGGGGTATAGCTTAGCAAATAATAATAATAATAATAATAATAATAATAATAATAATAATAATAATAATAATAATAATAATAATAATAATACTGGAATAGTTATTTTTATATGACTATTGTTGAGCATCGCACGGAAATCCTCAGAAGTTTGTATCACTCTATAATATTTTTGATAATATTTCCATTTCCATACTCTAAAGCAAATATCTCTTGGTGTCCGAATATCTTGGGTTTTTAGTTTGTTAATGATTCATTCGGGTAGTTCTTCTGATTCTATTTCTTCTCTTGGATTTTACCCTGATTACCGATCTTTTCTTTATCAGGTTTTTTGGTCTTTTTCTGATAGTTTTCCTTGAAATTCGTTAGAAAATTTTCCACTTACCTCTTGTGCTGATTCCATTACAAATATAGTTGAATTACAGTGGATTTCTTCTTTACTTACTTCCATTTCTTCATGTAGCTGGGAATATATATATAAGGGCAAAGGGCCTCGGTTAGATTTTCCCAGTCGTCTCTGTCTTGAGCTTTTAAAGACTATTTCTCATTTATCCACTTATATATATATATATATATATATATATATATATATATATATATATATATATATATATATATATATATATATATATATATATATATACACACACACATATATATATATATATATATATATATATGTATATATATATACAGTGTATATATATATATATATATATATATATATATATATATATATATATATATATGTGTGTGTGTGTGTGTGTGTGTATGTGCGTGTGTGTATGTATATGTATAATTGTGTGTGTGTATATATATATAAACGGATTTCCATGCGTTGACCTGAACAGAGCATTCCTTCCTCATTATTTAAGATGAAAACATTCAAATCCATGCTCGGATGAACAGGCTGGAAGGATGTCTATTTTTAGATTTTGGACCCTGGAGTTATATTTTGCTCGAGGTTTTTCATAAGTTTCAATTTCGTTCACGTGATTTAATGGGGTAATCGAGAGTTCTCTTCTGTCTCAAATGTTTGCCCAATGAGCAACAATGAATGAGCAAGTGCTTACAGTACAATAAGCTCACATTATTCTTACAGTCGAGAGCTTTTTAATACTTTTTTAATTCTCAATGATTCAAGTTGCATGTACCACTCCATCAAATTCAACCTTCAGATAAATATTGAAAAGCAACTTATTAGGATTGTGGTGGCCGATGCGGTAACATCCCTGACTGGTGAACGCCAGACTGGGGTTCGAATACTGCTCAAACTCGTTAGTTTCCTTGGTCGCTGCAACCTTCCCATCCTTGTGAGCTAAGGATGGGGAGTTTGGGGAAGCCTGTAGGGCTATTTGCCGAGTTCATCTGCAGCCCTTGCCTGATCTAGCTTGGGTGGAGAGGGATCTTGTTCGCTGATCAAATTTACAGTATATGTGGTCAGTCTCTAGGGCATTGTCCTGCTCGATAGGGCAATGTCACTGTCCCTTGCCTCTGCCACTCACGAGCGACCTTTAAACCTTTAATCCTGAATGGATGCACTCAGAATATCCTTCTGATAGGAACCGAAATGGAGTTCCATTAATGCCATAAATTAGTCTGTCAAGCCAGGTATCCAAACGATACCGATCTAATAACGTCAGAACCAATTAATCACTTTTTTTTCGAACGTAATGAAATTCTCTTCAGTATTCCCTTGTCTCTTGCTATATTTACCGACGGTATTTTGTGCGTTTGCTAAAATATATATAGAAGAATGAATATTCCGAATTTC
>NC_090732.1:36931864-36941864 GCF_036898095.1 Palaemon carinicauda | reverse complement strand
TATATATATATATATATATATATATATATATATATATATATATATATATATATTATATATATATATATAAGAGGAGAGAGAGAGAGAGAGAGAGAGAGAGAGAGAGAGAGAGAGAGAGAGAGAGAGAGAGAGACTTATCTTTAAATATTTATTTGTCACCTGAGAAGAAAAAAAATGATCGATCCTTGTGAGGTTGGCAATTCGATCCCTGCAATAGGGAACTTCCACTATCATCTTTAGTCGTGAGCTGCTCGTCTCCTTTGGCATTAGAGTCTCTATATCGCATTGAGGGGCTCCGATGTGACGCTGCCAAGAAGACCAGGCAGGGAGGAGGGTTCTTTAGTCCTTTCGTATCCTCTGCTGCATGATTGTGATACACCTCTCCTGGTTATTGATATAAGTGCTCGTAAGAGCAGTCGGGACGAGGTACCACGATAAAAGGCTTTGCTCTTTTGTGCACGTTTTTTCCATATATTTATTTTACCGCATCGTTTCACTTTTTGTGCCATTCACGCTTGATACAAATAATATACGTTTTTACAAGCGTTGTTAAAATCATATATCTGTACACATTATAGTTTATGAGTTCTGGATATAAAACCGTTTAACTTAGACCATTAAATTTACCCGTGCCTCTAGGAAATAGTTAACATAAGAAATATTAGGGAGAAATGCTTTTCTATCCTCGAGGTATAAAATTCTAAGTTTTGTGAAATTCAAAAGTAGTTAAGATTTTGGTCCTAGAATAAATAGGTGACTTTAAAAATCATTATCATCATCAGCCGTAACTAGTTCACTGTAGGACATAGGCCTCAGATATGTCGTTCCACTAACGTCTGTTTATGGTCTTTCTATGGCAGTCTATACTCGCAATTTGTTCTTTGTCAATGCATCGTCTTCTCTTCCTTCCCCTGCTTCGTTTGCAATCTCTAGGGACCCATTCGGTTATTTCCTTCGTCCATCTATCATCTGTCATTCTCATTATATGTCCTGCCCATGTCCATTTGTTTTTTCTTACATGTTCAAATATCGTCTACTTTAGTTTACTTTCATACCCGTGTTGCTCTTTTTCAGTTTTTAGTGTTATTTCCATCGTTACTCCTCCATAGCACTTTGAGTTGTAACTAGCTTATGTTGAATCTAAGGCTTTGTTAAGGCTCATCCTTGAAAATAAATCAAGGTAAATCAAAGGGAAATAAATAAAAAATATATCGACCAGCCATAGTTCCTAGTCGCTTAGATTTATGAAAATATAAAAAAATAAATGTTTGAAAAATGGGAAATAGGTCATTAAATTGATATACTCTAGGTCGTTATTCAAGAAAATCAAATGTTTGTTGACAATGATGACCAACCTTCATTGCACCTATGTGTATATATTATTATTATTATTATTAATTGCTAAGCTACAACCCTAGTTGGAATAGCAACATGCCCGGTGAGGAAAGGAAACAGGAAAAATAAAATATTTTATGAACAGTAACAACATCAAAATAAATATTTCCTTTATAAACTATAAAAACTTTAACAAAACAAGTGATAGAGAAATAAGATAGAATAGTGTGCTCAAGTGTACCCTCAAGCAAGAGAACTCTAACCCAAGACTATGGAAGACCATGGTGCAGAAGCTATCGCCCAAGACAGTGATTTGATTTTGGAGTGTCCTTCTCCTAAAAGAGATGCTTACCATAGCTAAAGAGTCTCTTCTACCCTACCAAGAGGAAAGTAGCCACTGAACAATTACTTTGCAGTAGTTAAATTAAACCATTGAGAGAAGAAGATTTGTTTGGTACTTCGGTGTTGTCAGGTGTATGGGGACAGAGGAGAATGTGTAAAGAATAGGCCAGACTATTCCTGTATGTGTAGGCAAAAAGAAAATGAATCGTAACCAGAGAAACGGATCCAGTGTAGCACTGTCTGGCCAGCCAAAAGACCCCATTACTCTCTAGCGGTAGTATCTCAACGGGTGGCTGGTGCCCTGGCTAACCTACTACCTACTAGAAAAACGTTAAATAATAAATTATTGACTTTTAAAGTACAATTCAACAACATAAGTAAAAAATACTAATCATTACGTACTACATAGTAAAAAATAATAGTAATAACCACTAATAATAGAAATAATAATGATAATCGTAATAATGATAGAGTAAAGATGAATAACAAACATAAGAACTAAATAATATGTTCTTACACAATCTAATAATACTATTGACATTACTAATAAAAATATTAATGATAATCATCATCATCATTAGAATCCTTGACAAAATAATAATAATAATAATAATAATAATAATAATAATAATAATAATAATAATAATAATAATAATAATAATAATAATAATTTTTTATTGTAATATAAACACTAAAATCTGAAAATTTAAAGCGACTCCCCTATTTTCTTTTTCAGAGGTTGATTCATAGTTATTTATCTTGATTTCTCTACGGCACTATACACGTATCCTCACTATAGTCCATTTCTTTTAGCGATGCAGATTTGCACAGACTCACAGCGGTGCCCTTTTAGCTCGGAAAAGTTTCGTGATCGCTGATTGGTTGGAATTATCTTGTCCAACCAATCAACGATCCGGAAACTTTTCCGAGCTAAAAGGGCATCGCTGCAAGTTGGTGCAAATATGCATCGCTAAAAGAAATGGACTATAGTTTCTTACGTAGGAGAATCTTTGCTTATTTCCGCTGATAAAATACTTTTGCTTTCGAAAATTCATCATCATCATCTCACGCTTATTGACGCAAAGGGCCTCGGTTACATTTCTCTAGTCAACTCTATCTTGAGCTTCTAATTCTATACTTCTCCATTCACCATCTCCTAGTCCTCAGCCATGTAGGCCTGGCTCCTCTAACATTTCTAGTGCCTTTTGGAGCCTAGCTGAACGTTTGGTGAACTAATCTTTCTTGGGGAGTGCGAAGAGCATGCCAATACCATCTCTATCTAACACTCATCATGATCTCATCCACATATGGCACTCGAGTAATATCTCTTATAGTTTCATTTCTAATCCTGTCCTGCCATTCGAAAATCACTTATTCATATTTTCAAATGTGAGTCATGTCATCCATTTACTAATTTTTATGTTGTATCTTTTTATTTCCCTTTTTTTTTTTGGCCTATTGGTAATTGTATATGATCAGTAATCTATGAAATATAGCATCACCTAAGGAGTGTACCTCCATCTTTTTTCATCTTTTGATATATGGTGTGGACGAGTTTTGATGGGGCGTGTCCGAGTGGGGATACCTTAACCTAGTGAAAGTGTTTACGTATCTTCATGATCACCAAAGCTGCAATAGTCAGGGACACCCATACTAGGTTAGTTTGCTGTGAGTGGTCAGACTAAAGTCTCACACAATCGCCAATCCGCACTGGCCAGCTTAGTTATGGAAACTGGCCAAACCCTAGAGCCTTTGTCTAGGCGTGAACTAGAAATGGCTGCATTTGTTGTTGTTGTTTTGGATGGATGTACTTTTTGGTTTCCTAATACTGTACATTATGCGTATTGCTATTTCTAATTTTCCGTGAAATCGTAAATCATACTTTGGAGATAATAGCTCCTTAATAATTTATATTTTTCACTTACTCATTTTCCTATAACATCCCTCCAATATATTTTTTAGCTAAAAAGTAGCACGTTTGATAGAATGTATAATTATTACAAATATATTTAATAACTTCCTCTTTTTTTCTAGTTGGTTTGTCTCTAAATTATTTATGTACTATGGCAACAATGTACGATGTTAGTTTAGGCAATCAATTTTATTCAATATTTAAACGTGTCTATATTTGCTTAGAGTTCTGTCGCTATCGAAATTATACATTTATTTGGTACTTAGTTTTCCTAATCCCGTTCATCTCTTCAAGCCTATTTGGATATTTTCAATTTAACAAGTACACAAATCTGCCTTTTTGTCAATTGATATATGTGCACAGTAATTTTGATTAAATAAATGAATTTTAATACGTGCCTTGATAATTTCCAAATTATGCGGTAATAATTTTATTTCAAATGTCAAGAAGATTGACAGAAACAGAAGTGAAGGGATTTTTGGTAGTAACCCCAGTTTTCCGATTTATAAACACAAGGCCTCATTTTTTCTTATTGTACTGATATATGTAGCAAATTTTTTGCATTTCAACTTCTTTTCCCATTTAATCTACAAGAGCAAATTTTATGAGCAACAAAACCAATGATAATAGTAATGTCAATAATGATAATGGTGATGATGATGATGATGATGAGGATACACCTTTATGATATGAAGATCTTTATAATATGAAAGTTTTAACATCATAGATAAGTGAACAGTATGTTCTGATGAGATTCACCAATAAAAAAAAAATGAAAAAAAAAAAAAAAAAACGTCTTTCATCTTTCTCTTTGACGGATGTCTAATGCAGTCCATCTATTCAAGCAGAAAGACGGGAGCCTCCTTTTCCAAAAAAAAAAAAAAAAAAATGGTGTTCTCTATTATTATTATTATTATTATTATTATTATTATTATTATTATTATTATTATTATAATATTATTATTATTAATAATAATAATAATAATAATAATAATAATAATAATAATAATAATAATAATAATAATAATAATAATTACTGTAGTAGAAAGATGCTTTGATTTCACTGATAAGTATTAAGTAGTTAAACCTGACCAAAATTGGAAAGGAATGAAAACCGGAATTAAATTAATTACTTCCAACTATCTCTACTCAAAACCTCTTTTCATGAAAGCGACAATAGAAATGAATAATGTTGCTCTTATATATCTCTGTGTTAAAGTGCATGAATTTATTCTGAAATAAAATGTAAGCGCAGAATGAGCTCATTTTGCCAGCCACAATATGGACGAGTTGGGCTTCAGACTGAAGTATGCGCTGAACACACTCAACATTTTCATTACTGTTTCTTACTCCGTCCATTATGTTGATTGTCTGTTTCCAGTTGAGGAGTTCGTGGTTTTTTTCTCCAGAAACTTTATATAGACACCTGAAAAATATACTGGACTAAAAATAATGATAATAATTATTGTTCTTATTTCTGTTATTTATATTATATCCCTCATCTCGTCATTACCATTATACATGGGTGATTAAAATATAATCTATAAATCTCTGCTGATTTTCAATATCTT
Organism: Palaemon carinicauda; assembly: GCF_036898095.1. Classification (NCBI taxonomy): domain Eukaryota; kingdom Metazoa; phylum Arthropoda; class Malacostraca; order Decapoda; family Palaemonidae; genus Palaemon; species Palaemon carinicauda. The sequence continues at coordinate 36,936,704 of NC_090732.1, read as the reverse complement.
TTTAGATTATGATTCAACTTCTCAAGCGCTTTGAGACGACGGAAAATAAAAACACTGCCATTATTCGCGATGCATATCTCGAGAGCACGGCTTCCAGACAGTATTGTTGTCTTAATGTTGTCTTCATACGTTGATGTATATATTTCCTGCCGACCTTTGGTATTTTCCCGAGTATCTTCTTTGTCTTTTATTTGACTCTCTTGTGTGAAAAATTCTGGCAGTGGAGACCACTTGGTTTAATGACCTGACAAAACTCAGAAATATTTCGAAATGTTTCTATTGCAGAAGTTAGTAAATTGCATTCATGTAAAGTATTCATATACTTGTTAGATCGCATTGCTGATCTTGTAGTAGGTTTTTGTAACATGTCTACAAGATTAGGATTGTTATGCAGATTTATAAGATATTTCTTGTCTACAAGATTAGGATTGTTATGCAGATTTATAAGATATTTCTTGTCTACAAGATTAGGATTGTTATGCAGATTTATAAGATATTTCTCCTCATTGAAAACTATAAAGTGCCAAAACACTATAAAATGGCTAGAAAAGAGGTAAAAATTCTCGAAAAGTACTAAAAATGCTATAAAAAGGCCAGGGAAGTGTTAGAAACGTTATAAAACCCTATTAAATGCTAGAAAAGTGCTAAAAACACTATAAAATCTAGAAAAGTGAAGTAGATGATGAATGGAAAAGTATCGATTTAAGTCTATAGGCAAAGGAGAAAATGATGATCATGATCATGATGACAATGGAAAGTCATAAATATCTATTATTTACCATCAAATTGAATTAAGCCATATTAACCTCCCAAGCATCATGACTGCTCTTTTACTTCCCAAGAAGTCATTTGAAATCAGATCTCTTGTCCCACCAATTTTATGATGCTAAAGTCACCACTGCCATGAAAACAAGAGCCATCTAAAATAATTGATGCCTTTTATTAAGAACATTTAGCTTTAACTATAAAAACAACAAATGCAGCCCTTTCTAGTCCACTGCTGGACAAAGGCCTCTGACGTGACTTAGTCATGTCTTGGGTTTGGCCATTTTCATCACCACGCTGGCCACTGTTGATTTGTGACGGTGGGAGACTTTAGTTTGACCGCTCACAGCAAACCAACCTGTGTTGGGTGGCCGTGACTAGTACAGCTATCCTGATAACGGCGATACACAAACCCTTTCACAACGTTAAGGTATCCTCACTGAGTTTTATCTAATTTAGAACAAATGTTATCATAAATTTATACCGATGTTCGTAGTCTTAATCTTGTATTTCAATAATGCAGAGTAACTTGAAGAAAGTTCCATGCGTTGTGGTGGCCGATATGGTAACGTCCCTGACTGGTGAACGCCAGACTGGGGTTCGAGTCCCGCTCAAACTTGTGAGTTAAGGATGGGGGGTTTGGGGGAGCCTACAGGTCTCTCTGCTGAGTCATCAGCAGCCATTGCTTGTCTATCTTTGGTCCTAGCTTGGGTGGAGAGGGTTTGGGTGCTAATCATATTTATATGGTCAGTCTCTAGGGCATTGTCACTGTCCCTTGCCCCTGCCATTCATGAGCAACCCAAGGGCTCCAACAGATAGGAAAGGAAATAAATAAACTACAGGGGAAGTAATGAATAATTAAAATAAAATGTTTTAAGGTCACTATCAATGTTGAAATTGATCTGACATATATAAATTAAATTTATGAAGAGAATCTTATGTCAGCCTGTTTAACATGAAATCTTTCGCTGCAAGTTTGAACCTCTGAATCTCCACTACTTCAAACCGATTCAACTGCCTGATTAGGAAGATCATTACACAATCTGTTAACAACTGGTATAAATTTTTAGAATAGTTTGTAGTATCGAGCCTTATGATGGAAAGGCATGATTGTTTGAATTAACTGCATGCATAGTATTACGTACATGATGGTGCGGTCTGGGAAGATTTGAATGTAAAGATGATCAAAGTTAGGAGAAATATTATGAAAAATGTATAGAGAACTAAATGAACAACTGTGCCAGAGGTTAATATGAAGATCAGGAAGAGATTCAGCTGCTGAAGATCATGCAGGAAAACAATACTCGAAACAAGGCAAAATGAAACAATCAAAACACTTTAGAATAAATTGATCACCGGAAATCTTGAAAGACTTTCTCAATGAGCTATTTTTTTTTGCAATAGACGTAAAAACTGACCAAATATAAACTCGCTCTCAAGAATCACACATAAAAAAAAAGTTTAAAAGAATAGTATAAAGTTAAAGAAACACTGTCAATGCTGAGATCTGGATGTTTAGTAGCCACTTACAATCATACTTTGAGTTATGATAGATATCAATTTCATGCCCCATAATTTTCACCATGTACTAATTTTAACTAGATCTCTTTTAAGGGATTTAGCAACCCCAGATCTAAATTCAGGTGATGGAATTGATGTTAAAAGACTAGCATCATCTTCATATGCAACGAACTTGTTTTTAGGCCAAACCACATATCATATTTATGTAGTATGAAAAGTAATGGACCAAGAACTCTACCCCAAGGAACACCAGATATCTCATTCCTAGAGTAACTCTGGTGTCCTTCAACATCATCTCTTTGCAATCTATTACTCAAAGATTCAACAATGATGCTAAGAAAAGACCCACTTACTCCCAACTGTTTGAGTTTAAAAACAAGGACTTCATGATTAACACGGTCAGAGGCAGCAATAAATTCATGGCAAATCTTACGAAATTCCTAACTACAATTAAGGGATTTCTGTACAGCATTAGAGATTGTATGAAGAACATCACATGCTCCAAGGCCTTTGCGAAAGCCAGATCACAAAAGGGAGTTGTGGAAATTGGGAGGTAATCAGCTGGGCTTGAGCTACCACAAACACATTTACTGAATGGAGTAACAAACAATTCTCCAACAAGTATTAAAAGAGCCTGTTCTCGCTAACGTGCGGAAAATAACAGAAAATTTACGAGCTAAGAAATCTGCAGTTTTTATAATAAAACAAAGGAAAAATAACATTTGTGTCTACGCCTCCATAAGTATCATTGTCCATCAAAAGAGTTTTAATCTCCCGGGACCGAAAAACTAAACTAATTAGTTTAGCCCCAGGGAAACAGAAATGAGGAAGATCAAGTTTCTCATTATTCTCTACTTATTGTTAAACTCATCAGCTAAAAGGGTTACGTTTTCCTTTGGACAATGAGTGAGAACCATCTGAAATAAAAAATATATGCTCTATCCATCTTTATAGGTCGCCTTTTCACTCAAACTGCAAAGAGTTTGTAACTTTCTTTGAAGATCAGACCTTGTCTCAGGATGACAAAGATAAGAAGATGAACGTTATTAATATTATTTGGCCTTTAAGTCCTTCAGCAGAAGATCGGTTTTGTGTTTTGGCCTTCTGGTGGAGGCCAAACCATAATTTTGGCTACTGAATGAATATTTCTGTTTTTCATTTGAAAGGCCAGCAATTCAAATATTCATGGGTGTGCATTAAGGTAATTGGTTCTATTTGCAGTTTTGCATTTAAGAAGTAAACAATTTTATAAATTACATGTTCATCAGAACACCATCGACATATAGGTTACCTACTTAATCTTCTTGAATGGAAACAACGCTCATAATATTAGACTTTAAATTGAAACTTACTTTGGTGAGGGATTCAGGGCAAAATCAAGGTTCAAATATGTTACTATTAGGAAATGGGTATACAGCATCATCAGTTGTATCACACTCTAGTCAAATATCTTTAAACAGGATACCATTTTATATATATATATACACACACACACACACACACACACACACACACACACACATATATATATATATATATATATATATATATATATATATATATATATATATATATATATATATATATATATATATATATATATTACTAAAATCAACAATTATTTAGTTTTTTTAAACATGAACGTGTGGACTTGAGTCTTTTCTTATTTATGAATATTGTCACGTTACTAATTTATCATTTTTATGGAAATTTTTCTGTTCGGAATACACAAAATCCTTCATACTAATGTTTTCAAATATTATTTTTATATATATTTTATTTAGGATGAGACCTTCGTATTCTTATATATATCTATCTATCTATCTATCTATCTATCTATCTATCTATATATATATATATATATATATATATATATATATATATATATATATATATATATATATATATATATATATATATATATATAAATATATATATATCTATATATACATGTACATATATACCTATATATATATATACACACACACACACATATATATATATATATATATATATATATATATATATATATATATATATATATATATATATATATATATATATATATATATATATATATATATATATATATATATATATATATATATATGTATATATATATGATATATATGTATGTGTTTTATTATATATATAATTTGTATATATTAATATATCTATTTATACATACACACATATACAATGTGTATAGGCATACACATACACACACGCACATTTATACATACATACAGTATATATAAATATATATATATATATATATATATATATATATATATATATATATATATATATATATATATATATATATATATTTATATATATGCATATGTAAATATATGTATATATATATGCATATATATGTAAATATATATATATATATATATATATATATATATATATATATATATATATACATTTGTATATATATATATATATATATATATATATATATATATATATATATATATATATATATATATATATATATATATAAAGGACATAAACTCGTGTTTGATATTCGATAAGGCATCAAAAT
>NC_090732.1:36911864-36919364 GCF_036898095.1 Palaemon carinicauda | reverse complement strand
TTTGGTCGCTGTAACTTCACCATCCTTATGAGCTAAGGGTGGGGTGCTTGGGGGGAACCTATAGGTCACATCAACTGAGTGACCAGCAGCCATTGCCCAACCCTCCTTGGTCCTAGCTTGGGTAGAGAGGGGCCTTGGTTTGCTGATCTTTGTAATATGGTTAGTCTTTAGGACATTTTCCTGCTTGATTGGGCAATGGCACCGTCCCTTGCCTCTACCATTCATGAACGGCTTTTGAAAATTCAAATGATGAGGATGTTACAGCTAGTCTAGGGAAGGGATTTTAAAGACATCCGAATGTAGAAAATATATGAAACTATGGGAATGCGTTATGAAAACCATTACAAGGAAAGTATAACTGAAATATATGAACTCATGTATTGTAGGAGGGACTTCCTCTATAGGTTGATTGAGAAAAATGTGGATGAAGAGTTCCATAATCTAAATCGCAAAAGTGAATGGAGTCATTGTCAAAACGTTTTCAATCTATGATGCTTTGCCTCTGGCCGAATAATAATAATAATAATAATTATAATAATAATATTATTATTATTATTATTATTATTATTATTATTATTATTATTATTATTATTATTATTATTATTATTATTATTATTATTACTTGCTAAGCTACAGCACTAGTTGGAAAAGCAGGACGCTATGAGCTCAGGGGCCCCAACAATGAAAATAACCCCGTCAGGAACGGAAACAAGTAGCAAAATTAAAATAAATATTTCCTGTATAAACTGTAGACTTAACAAAACTAAAGGGAGAGAAATAGGATAGAATAGTGTGCCCGAGTGTACGCTCAAGCAAGAGAACTCTAACCCAATACAGAGGAAGACCATGGTACAGAGCCTACGGCATTACTTAAGACTAGAGAACAATGGTTTAGGAAGTAGTACATTATTAGATTAGAAGTAGTTATGATTTTATAATGACTATGAAGATATATCAAAATTGACAGTTCTTTATAAGAGTAGATTTGAAAGAGCTGAAATAGTTAGGGGAATCAGACTACAGAAAATTTAAAACGACAGTGAAGTGGCATTGAAAAATATGTGGGGTATGATGATGAACTCCCTTTATAATGTGATATCAAGTTAATAAAGAGTCTTGTGGGGAAATAAAGATTCCTTAGACTATGGCACAAGAGCCTCACTACTTGCTGATTCCTTACAATTGCTGCTAATGAAAGGAGCAACTTTTGTTCTGCTTTGTAAAAATTATTTCAGGTTTAGTACCGTCCCATTGACTGCCAATGAACAAGACTAGGTTGAGAAATATTAGTACGAAATAGGAAAAACTAAACTTTGTCCTGAATTCTACTTGCTTGAAGAGCAGCTTTCCTCAAATTTTTCCTTTAAATATAAATTTGCTTAACTTGGCATTCAAATCAGTATGCTTAGATTTAAGAAACTTGTTGTTGCCACAATTAAACAGAAAGTGGACTTTGTACCATTCAGTAGAAAGATTGTACATTGAACGCGTAGTTTTGTTTTAATTCATCTCTAAGGAAAATCTCGCCTCTAAAGAGTCTTTCGCATTATGAAAATATGTCTAATGTCTGCAGTTCTTCAGCTTAGGTCTTTGAGGATTTCTATTAATGAAGAAGCTTATGAGTAGGTTTACATTAATTTCTGTTTACTAAGCTGAAATGAGGAAAAGGCTGTTCATCGTGAATCCTATGCTTAAGGGGATCTTTTACCCACACTGTTAAAAATAAACCGTAATTTTAACAGAAAATTCTCCGTAAAAGTTTACTGTTCTCAACCATATCTCAGTAAAATATAAGCGACCGTAATTTTACCCTACCTAGTTATTATCTTTCACGAATGGGTGACCGCAATATCACTTTTTTAAAACGGTAAATGCCTGGCAATATTTATTCCATGATTGATACCGTGTTTTTACGAAAAAATTTTAACAGTGCAGATGTAAATCACCACTATCCCAACTCAGAATTAAAAAAAAAAATGATATTTGAACCAGCGCTTGCTATTTGTTGTATGTGTCTAATCATTCTTAAAATGGTGTTTAACATATCTTCCGTTGCCAAACCTCAAAATAGAGTTAGGCTCAATGACAGCGTTTGATGAAGATATTTTTTTCAAAAATGCCATAAAAATAATCAGGATTTGAAGTAGCGACCTGTTATTCGATTAGACAAAAATTATGTTTATCTGCAATTAATATTCTCCATCATTTTGATGGGTCTCTTCATGTATATATATTTCTATGATTATTTCATGTTAGTAAAAGCTATTTTACTTGCCCCAAAGCGCTGAATCCACTTTATACAAGAAAAGGACAGTAACTACGTAATCATTCAATGAGAATCATATACAGTATGATAGTTTTATGTAATGGTAGTCCTTGGAATCCTTAAGGCAAGAAAACTGGCTATTGTGGGATAAGGAAGGATAGAATAACCGAATCCTAAGCAAAATAGTAAGTAAATGTTAACATTGTGTTAAAAAAGGTACCTTTGTCAATAGTATTAAGCAATTCCTGGTTGGAGCAGCAATTTCATGCAAGTTTGATTCAGGTTTTGGTCTGAATTGTGCCAAAAAATATTAATTTATTAATGTGATGTTAATAATTTCAGTATTCATTTTCATGTAATTTCATCTGGTGCAATTTGGTAATATTCCCATTTGAATATTCTATGATGAGGTACTATAGCATCCAAAAGGAATGTTATTGTATTTTGAGAAAAATACCTAAAAGAACAGAATGACGCATGCTGCTTGATCTCCTGTGGTCTCGGTAGGCTTGGTATCTTCATTTACCCGTCTAGGCACTATTGCTAGGCTGGCATAGCATAATACTAACCTATAAAAGGTTAGCATGGATCATGTTAATCTATATTACCAGAACTAGGAAATCCTAGATAAGCTAAAAATTGTTCCTCATTCACTTACTACCGCTAGAGAGGTATTGGGTCCTTTGACTGGCCAGACAGGACTACATTGGATCCTGCTCTCTGGTTGCAGTTCATTTTCCCTTTGCTTACACACACACACACACACACACACACACACACACCATATAGTCTGGCCTAATCTTTATTTATTCTCCTCTGTCCTCAAACATCTGACAACCCTGAGATTACCAAACAATTCTTCACCAAAGGGGTTACTGCTTTGTAATTGTTCAGGGGCAAATTTCCTCTTGGTAAGGGTAGAGGAGACTCTTTAACTATAGTCAGCACCTCTTCTAGGAGAAGGACACTCCAAAATCAAACCATTGTTCTCTAGGCTTTGGTAGTGCCATAGCCTCTGTACCATGATCTTCCACTGTCTTGGGTTAGAGATCTCTTGCTTGAGGGTACACTCGGGCACGCAGTTCTGCCTTGTTTCTCTTCATCTTGAATTGTTAAAGTTTTTATTATTTATATAGGTGATGTTTATTTTAATGTTACTGTTCTTAAAAAAATTATTTTTCCTTGTTTCCTTTCCTCACTTGGCTATTTTCCCTGTTGGAGCCCTTGGGCTTATAGCATCCTGCTTTTCCAACTAGGGTTGTAGCCTTGCAAGTAATAATGATAATAATAATAATATGCTAACACACACTATATTAGGATATCACTGAATAATATAGGCCAGCCTATCCTTGGGCAAAGACTTCAGAACAGAGAGTAGCTTGAGCTATGCTATAAAAAAAGGCTAGTACATTTTTATTATTTGCCCTTACAGACACACACAAACACACACATACTTTATATATATAAGTGTGTGTATATATATATATATATATATATATATATATATATATATATATATATATATATATATATATATATATATATATAAAACGGATTTTAAGCGAAGCGAAAAATCTATTTTTTGGTGAGGTAGTCACGTCGTCCTGATGGAAGTTCCTAAAGGGTAGCTTCCTTGGGTATATTTGACTACAGTGATATTCCCAGAGAATTTTACCTTAAGGTATTCAGAATTCTAACTCCTGGAGCGAATATCCCTAATTAAATCTAACAGGGATATCGCATAATATCAGAGGACGTATTCTTGACACGTCACATAGCTATCTTCACCCCAAACAGTATTAACACTTCGAGGGGTTACAGTGACAAGAATCTGAAACGGGAATGAAAAGAGAGCCGTTCCCAAGGAATCTCTCCTATTCCGTTTCCAGTGTGTATCTGAAGAAGGTGGCAGCGCCATCTCCATTCCTTGTAGCGATATACGAGGTGCTACAGATACTGTATTATAGGGAGGGGTCAATAAGCCCTTTTACAATAAAAGGAAGGGCGGGTCCATCAGGACGACATGGCTACCTCACCCAAAAATAGATTTTTGAGCGGAAGAGTCGTACTAGACTCTGGAAAAAGTCTCGAGGAGTACATAATAACTATGGATGACCAAATGACAAGCTTGTATAGTGGTCTTGCCCTATACATCATAAAGCAAAGTTTGTATATGAGTGACCAATGTCAGTATGAATTCCTGACATATCCCCAAGGTATCTACTCTTATTAAACTATTGGATAACAGTTGTATCCGTATAGGAACAAATTTTGCATCTCTACCACCAACCCCTTAGGGTACAACGTTAACCCTTCCTAAGGAAGGGTTAAGGCGAGTGGATTTTTGCTTGAAGAAAGGAACAATCTTAAAAGATGTTCCATGTTAAAATTATCCATATTTTAATTATAATGCTCAGTACATTTCTAATAAAATGAGTGTGTGCGAATAAGACGCAGGGTTCACTATGAACCAGTTTATTAAAAATTTAATAAACATGCATATCAAGTCAACATTTATAAGATTTATAAAATGTGGAAAATATTCGTTAAAGCATAAAGGAAACAGTCAACAGAAAATATTGTTTCGTTTAACTAACGTATCCTCGTACAGGGACACATTCTACTCGTTGTCTTTCGTCTCAAAGAGGTCTATCTGCAGTTCCTGGACTTGGCTCAAGCTGAGGGAGAACGATCCTGCGCCTAGGGATCATTCTTACTCTATCGGTGTGAACCTGGATAGAGTGTCCGCTGTCATGTTGCGGACTGATTGAATGTGAACTGCTGACAGGTGCCATTTCTTTCTTTCCGCCAAACGGAGTATGGCCAACATCACTTGGTTGATCCGAGGTGATCCCGACCCTTGTCGATTCAAGCATCTCACTCTCACTTCGCTGTTTAGAACCAATATTACATGGTTCGAGTGGCGAGGAGAACTTTCATTAGTGTCAGAAGTACTGCCATGGCTTCTGGAAAGTTAATGTGGAATGACTTGAAAGATTGGACCAAGCTCCTTTGACTTTCTTCTGGTGAGAGTGGCCTCCCCAGTCTTCCTTTGAAGCATCTGTATGGATATTAACTGATGGGGGAGGAGGTTGAAGAGGTATTGATATCTTCAACTGCTTAGCTTTAGACCACGGCTTGAGAAGCGTTCGCAGTCGAGTCGGTAGTGGTCTCATCAGATCTCTTCGCGTGTTTGATGTGTATTATCTCCAGACTCCTGTTGCATCCTTTAGCTGTGCTCTTAGCACTGAATCTGTTATGGAAGCAAACTGTAGAGAGCCCAGCACTCTCTCCTGTTCGCGTCTTGATATCCGATTGGATATCAAAAGTCTCTTGACAGATCCTGCTATTTCTTTCCTCTTCTTCCCAGGAATGGAAAGTTGATGTGACTCCAAATTCCAATGGATTCCCAACCATTGAAATTTTTTGAGCTGGAGATAGTCGAGACTTTTTGATGTTGATCTTGAATCCCAGATGTTCCAGGAACTGGATCACTATCTTAGAGGCTTGCATGCATTCTGTCCTGGATGCTGCCCACACCAGCCAGTCGTCCAAGTAGGCCACTACTTGGACTCTCTTTAGGCGTAATTGATGGACGGCTGCGTTCGCAAGCTCCGTGAGAATAATTGGGGCTATGTTTAGCCCGAATGGTATGGTTCTGAAGGCGTAAAGTCTTCTTTGTAACTCGAACCCTAGGTAGGAGGAGATGTGACGATTAATTGGAACCTGCCAATAAGTGTCTGACAAGTCTATGGAGACTGTATATGCCCTTTTTTGGGCAGTAGGGTCCTTTTGTGTTGAAGTGTGAGCATCCTGAACTTGTAGTTCACTATGAACTTGTTGAGTGGCGACAAGTCTGGAATGACTCTGAGTTTCTGAGTCCTTCTTTGAAACACAAAACAGTCTGCCTTGGAACTTGATGGACTTTACTTTTCGAATTACTCTTTTCACTAAGAGTTTTCGGACATATTCTTCCAGAATGGGTGTAGATTGTTGGAAGAACTGAGAAAATGGAGGTGGAGGACTGTTCCAGCACCAACCTAGTCCATTCTTTATTAAGCTGTGGGCCCAGGGATCGGAGGTCCAACGATCCCTAAATAGATGTAGTCTCCCTCCTACTGGAAGCATCTCGCTTCTGCCAATGTGGACCTGAGGCCTTGCCTCCTTAACCGCATCCTCCCCTAAATCCCCTTCCCCTTGAAGGGTGTCTAGAAGAACCTCTGGCTGTTTCTCTAGCTTTTGATCGAAAGGAAGAAGTCTTCCTTTCAAAGGCTGGGTTAAAAACTGGCAATTGTGACGCCACATGTTGAGGTACCAACTGGTACGTGGTTGGAGGTTGTGCCACTGTCTGAGGCACCGCGGTCACAGGAAGTTGCTGTTGTTGCCGTCGGTAGTGCGTAGCCGGCCGAGAGGATAGCCTAGGCCTTTTTGTCTTTCTTTCGTCTCTTGCCCTCTGCGCAAGAGAAACTGACAGCTTTGGAAGTCCCTCACCAAACTGACGTTCGACAATATCAGCTTCCAACTTCCCGACTGAGAAGGTAAGGTGAACGTCCTTCCAGTCCCTTTGTTCCAATGGCAAGGTCAGGGATAACGGCTTGCATTCCTCCATGGAGGGCATGGTTTCCTTGCCTTCGCCGCCTTCAAAGCTGCCTTATATCCCTTTTCTATGAAGGGAAAGGCTCTAGCTGGAGAGGCCACAAAGGAGGGAAGCTTCTTACTCAAAGCTGGCACCTTTGAGTTTGTGAAGCCCCTCTCTTTCATCGAGCTCGCTAGTAATGCCTGTGCATTACTATGGTCAAGGACTATGACCTCCTTCGGCTCCGTTTCCTCCTTTGAGGCTGGATTTTTCCTAAGACGGATATAGCAGTCCGGGTAAGAGTCTTTGTTGGGCCAAAATTCCACGTCTTCCAGGGGGATTGAGCCCAACTTCTTCGATATAACAATCTTCCCGGTTGTCATTGACATGTGTTCGGCATATCTCCATGGGTTGGTATCCGAGCACAAAGGAAGATCCTTCACGTTGAGTCGCTTCTGGGGCCCACGTGATGCTGCGAGTCTGCGTATTTCCAGTTTCATCGCAGCTTCCTTTTCACCATTCTTTTTTTGTATTTGTTGAATCATTTCAATAATAGAAGAAAGAGTCCTTCCCAGATCATCTGGGATAGCAGACGATTTAGAGGGAACAGGTTCTGGGGACAGAACCGATGTAACCGACACCTTGTCGATTTCTTCCT
>NC_090732.1:36889364-36899364 GCF_036898095.1 Palaemon carinicauda | reverse complement strand
TAACCATAATCATGTTCAAAGGTGTAAAGGCTGTTCCATAAATGGCAGGAGCAAGGGACAGTGACATTGCCCTATCGGGGTGGACAATACCCCAGGGACTGACCGCATACACATTTAATCAGCGCACAAGCCCTGTCTCCACCCAAGCTAGGACCCAGGAGGGCCAGGCAATGACTGCCAATGACTCAGCAGATATTCTTATAGGCTCCTCGAAACCCCCCATCCTTAGCTCACAAGGGTGGTGAGGTTTCGGCGACCAAAGAAACTAACAAGTTTGAGCGGGACTCGACCCCCATCTCTGGCGATCACCAGCCAGGGACGCAAACACATCGGCCACCACAACCCTGCTTCTGAATTCGCGACCTAATTTATTGATATATTCAAGATACGGAAACACTTACAAAATAGAAATAAATAAGGCATCCATATTAATAATTAGCTTTCAGGAAATTATTGCCTCTAAAATCACAAAAGACAAAATAAAATTAGATCGCAAAACTCTCGATGATGCTGAAAAGGACATTAAAAAATATACTTTTACCGGTAAACACATTTTTTTTGTGTGTGATAGAAAACACTCAGTGATTTGTGACCAGATTCTTTGCGATCCAACCAAAAAGAAGATTCAAGTATCTACTAGCTGCTCCAAGAACCAAGGCTTGCTAGAATTGGGTTAGCTTAATCCAATACCAAGGACTAAATTATTTTATGAGACACAGCAAAGAAAGCTTGGCGCACAGGACTTTATGGCCGTGCAGTCTGCCAGACTCCTTGGGAATGTTAAGAGTCTTGTGTAGATATTCTCTTTAGTTACTGAAGGGTATAACCAAGCACGATTATGTAAGAGATCAGGAATAGATTTCCTTCGTTGAGATCCGTTTTGTTATTCAGGAAGGGAATTATAAATCTGTCTTAACTTGAACTTTGACAAATCTAAAGCTGAAGCCGTCATTGAAATCTATGACAAGAGGTAATCAGTAAAAAAAAAAAAAAGAATGAAAAGAAAACGCAAGATAATCCCATCAAAAGATATTTCAGAAAACAATTATTATAGTCATTCAAACATCGCATACATTTCTGCTATAAATGTTTATCTATTAATGATTATCCCAAGCACAATAAGTATGACTAATAGGGCATTTCACTACGTTTCCAGAGATTTTTGTAACACAATTCTTACGAAAGATGATTAAATGAAATTGTGTATTACTTGTGAAGCCGCTTTTGTATTTCTAAATTATTTATGCGGTTTTTTTATAGCGTGTTTTTATGCATAAATTAATATAGAAGAAATAAGAATAAAAACTTTGTTTTCAACTTCAATTCGAAGTTTATCAAACGAAGGTATGGAAACATTCGTTTAGAAAACTTCCAACTGAAAAATACATTTTGTATTAGAGAAACAACTTCTATTTTCTCTTTTGAAGGTTTGGACCTGTTAAGCTCCGGTGTCCGAGACCTTAGTCGGTATGCTACCAATTTGCAATATCGATCACCTATCAAGAGCAACTGTCAAACTCAATTGCATGCTCAAATTATATTGTTAACTTCGCACCTCTGCGACCATTTGCTTATTCACTTCTTTTGCAAACCTTTGAAAAAATTGGTATTATCAGCAAAACCTATTTATGGTAACTCGAGCAATATCCTTCTTACTATAGAATATAACTCATTAGGAAATATAGATAAAGTAAAAAATACTAGGATTTTGTCACTCATGTGAAGAAATGAAAAGTGACAGATTTACTGTCTGTGAACCAGGTAACTAGGTAAATATGTATTGCGATGAGGAATGAATACACCAATTCAATTGCCTTAAATAGCTCAAGAAAGGATAGCGTTTAGCTAACAGAAACGATTCCGGTTATTCAAGTTATTTGATATAAACAATAGATAATTTTAGGACTGTTCATCCGTACATGTGTGTTCCTGACCTTCTTCTCTATTATTTAGACAAAGAAGTTAAATAAATGAACATATTTTTTTTGTTCCAGTTAACTTCTATTGGAAGATATTTATGAATATGACATAGTAAATAGAAGATCTAAATAGGAACTATAAAAATCAGAAGCTAACTCTGTAGTAATGGACAGGAGAGGTTTTTTTTTTTTTTATGATTTTTAATAAGTTGTTTATGAATACACTCTTCATACAACTTTCGTCGAGCTGATCCAGTTTAACGGAAAGTTTATGAGTATTTGATAATGGTCTAATTTAGATTTAATTTTATTCCATTAATCTAATTTCTACACAGTGGAAACGTTTAGCTTTGATCTACTTTGTCCATCACAAATACCATATTAGGCATATAATCCTCCAATTGTGGTAAGGCCTTTTAACAATATAGATTTTAGTTCTATTCAAAACTAGTAATTGTTGTACTTCTCATACGATGTAATCAGTGATCACTGTGAAAATGCACTAAGTCTAAGAAATATGTGGTTACAAATACTTTTTAAACTAACAGCTCGATGAGGTTTATGAAATCATACTTCTCAGTGCGATTATATTTCATCATCATCATCATCATCATCTACGCTTATTGACGCAAAAAGCCTTGGTTAGATTTCACCAGTCGTCTCTATCTCGAGTTTTTAATTCAATACTTCTCCACTCATCATCTACTTCATGTTTCATAGTCCTCACTCTTCTAGTGCATTGTGGAGCCTAGTTAAACGTTTGGTGAACTAATTTATCTTGGAAAACTATTTGCAGTAGAATACTGCGTTAGTTGGTATGAATAAAACATTAGGTAATGCCATTTTTTCATCTCACAGCTGCAAAAATACTAGTCTTGACCCTCTTCATACCAAGTAGTACCAAATGTCCTCATTTTTAGATATCGAGAATTATAATTTTTTTTCTTTTTTGTAAGGGCTCTAGCGCCGAAGGTTCTACGCTAGAAAGCTTTTTAGTGCTGCGTTTTCATAATTGATTTTGCTATGTTTTACAAACATAATTATAAACTAAACTAAAGATTCACGACCAAATTACAAAAAAGTAATGAGCTAGCATCACTAATCTTTTATTGTTATCCTTTTGAATTTTTATTTTTCCTCCCCTTCAGGTGTTATTTTGAATGATCTTGTATTTTTTTTTCTTATAAGGGGAGGAGCAAGAATAGATTTCATGTAATATTTATTGCCCTATGGTCCACTTTCATGGACTTCTCGAAGTCGTATTTCTGGAAGCACTCACACCAGACACCGTTCAATCTTCCACGTTGACCTTTGGAACATTGTTTCTCACCTGCTATTCATAAAGCTACAAAACCACTTCGCTTACTACACAGCCTTCACAACGTTTACAATAGCTACTGAAGGCTCAAAGGAATGGCAGACGTATCCCCAGACAGTCTTCTCCTTAAAGCATCCCTATTTTCTCATGTTGATGCTTTCCAGGCCTCAATCGATCTTGATGATTAGGAATGGTCATCTGGGAGAATGAGTTAGGGTCATCTACCTCTTGAGGAGTTGCCGGTTGAGTAGGATCAACAGGAATCGAATGACCATGGGGCGTTGGAGGAGCAGCAGGTGGTGGAGAAGGACGGTGAAAGTTAGGTCCATCAGCCCTTCTTTTCAGGAGGCAAAGGAGGGTGGATTCCATATTGGGGTGAGAGTGAAATCTCCATTGTATTATAGAGGGGATTCATCAATATCTTCTTGAAACTCATGAAGAGAACAAATGCATTCAGAATGGCAAGGTGCTGCAGGTACAAAACCATTTTCTTGGTGCCGTAGACTGACCTCGCTAACGAATAATAGTTCATCAGCTGGTCTAAGAGGTCTATAGCACCCATATAATTGACATACAGCCTCACAACCTCTGGCTCTCTATTGCCCCTTCCTCATAAACAAACTTTCTAGTATTGTGTGTTAGTAATATGGCTGGCTAAACCTTATATCCTTCCAGGATATGATGAAGGTGATGTCTTTCCTCCGGAACGTCATTTGTCCATAATGCGAATAGTAGTTTTTGCCATAGTCTTCTAGGAGTTTGATGCACCTCTCACAAGGCAGAGAGTACCACTACAATGAATGTCATTTTCATAAAGCTCTGGTGCAATGGTGACAGAACTATAATAGTTCTCCATGAAGACATGATAACCTTTGCCTCAGTGCTGATCTATGTGTCTGAAATCGATGTCAAGCAGTAATGAAGAAACACCACTGTAAATAATGAAATCAAGAGATAATCAGATTGAGCCTTGCGCGGAAAGTGAAATTTCATGCTTTACTTTACAGGTTTTCTTTGGTTTTATACCTTGATTGAGAGGTGCCTTTTTGACTTCAAGATCCCGTTGTACAGTGACAGATGTTTCTTCGGGATATACAGACTCCAGCATCTTTCCCAGATATACTGCACGATGAGCCAAATGACTTTCAACTTTTCAGTATTATTCTTCAGTATTTCCTGCCTGGTGATTAAGTGATAGAACTTCTCTGTTGCCTCAAACTGCCTGCGTAACATCATTGCTGAGAAAAATGCCATAGAGTACTTTTTGTTCCTTGCCCTAAACATCGTTTTCTGAACCAGGCCAGTAATATCCATCCACATGCCAATGCCAAGATATTGCCCAATGTCAGTGACATTGTATCCATTCCATGGATACACCGATGTCTCTGGTGCTCCTCTCTCGTGTAATTGGCATAATTATTTGTTTTTTCCATAAGTTAATAAAGCTTCTCGGTCTAGAAAACAATTGTACAAAAATCAAGAATAGGTATATGTTGGGCCTCACCATTCACAGAGTAGCAGTTAAAGTGTTTAAGCGGTGGTGTCACATCACTGATCCACCGGTCATTGTCATATATGCCGCTTATTCCAGGTAGATTCGGTGGAAGGGGTATGGGAGTAGGAGACTAACCTGCACCAACCCCTTAATCCTTGCCTTCTTTGCTGCCTATTTGACTTGCGACTGTTGGCTCTCCTTGAGCACTAGGAATTCCTGAGGAAACAATCTCTTTTTTTTTTATCTTCATCTTAATCAATTTCAAACCGATCAGGCTCAGAATATTCATTGTTGGATAAATCATTCACTGTCCCGTACCACATCCTAGTCTTCAACTCCTGTATGATCATCTACTTCTTCTACTTCACTTGTATCATCACTCTCTATTTCACCACCATTTTCCATAACCTGTACAACAGCTAATTTTTCACTTTCATTCTTTTCTTCCTTTACAATTGAAATTATCTTATTGCTCGTTTTTTTTCCTTTGTAGCTTTCCCTTTTGCTATGCTTTTGCTTATTGTTAAAATAGATTTTTTTTTTGGAAACCTTTTGTCCTTGTCTTTTTAATTGGGTTTCAATTTCTTCAGTTTTACTCTTGAAGATTTGTAGTATCTTCAATATCCTCTAAATAATTTTCCAGCTCAAAAATAAAGCTTAGTTTTTGAGGTGTAAGCCTACTATCTTCATAAAGTTTTAGTGTGTGCATGAAATCATGGTTTTGAGGGATATCTTCCTCTATGCCACGACTTTTTGATTGATGCACTTTCACATGCATGCCAGAATTACCAACATCCAATTACCTATTAACACTACTGTATTTCCCGTTGTCAGCGTATTACAAATACCGTTTGGCATTTTTAATTGATGATGAAATTATAGTAAAACTTTTCAACTAGTACATAAAGTTTCAACCAAAAATGATGAAAAAATAACTTTGGCTAAGGGTGCAAATATCTGTATCGATAAAGGAGATATCTTTGGTTAACGGTGCAAAGATCTCTATCGATCGAGATATCTTTGGCTAAGGGTGCAAATATCTCTATTGATGAAGAGATATCTTTGGCTAAGGGTGTAAATATCTCTATCGATAAAGAGATATCTTTGGCTAAGGGTGCAAATATCTCTATCGATAAAGAGATATCTTTGGCTAAGGGTATAAGTATCTCTATTGATAAAGAGATATCCTTGGCTAAGGATGCACATATCTCTGCCAATAAAGAGATATCTTTTGGCTAAGGGTACAAATATCTCTATAAAAATATATCTTCGTTTAAGGGTGTAAATATCTCTATCGATAAATAGATATCTTTGGCTAATGGTGTAAATATCTCTATCGATAAAGAAATATCTTTGGCTAAGGGCACAAATATCTCTATTGATAAAAAGAACACTATGGCTAAGGGTGTAAATATCTCTATCGATAAAGGAATATCTTTGGCTAAGGGTGTAAATATCTCTATCGATAAAGAGATATATCTGCCTAAGGGTGCAAATATCTCTATCAATAAAGAGATATCTTTGGCTAAGGGTATATATATCTCTATCGATAAAGAGGTATCTTTGGCTAAGGGTGTAAATATCTCTATCGATAAGGAGATATCTTTGGCTAAGGGTGCAAATATCTCTATCGATAAGTAGATATCTTTGGTTAACGGTGCAAATATCTCTTTCGATAAAGAAATATCTTTGGCTAAGCGTGTAAATATCTCTATCGATAAAGAGATATCTTTGGCTAAGGGTGCAAATATCTCTATCGATGAAGAGATAACTTTGGCTAAGAGTGCAATTATCTCTATCGATAAAGATATATTCTCAGCTAAGGGTGCAAATATCTCTATCGATAAAAAAATATCTTTGGCTAAGGGGGCAAATATCTCTATCGATAAAGAGATATCTTTAGCTAAAGGTGTAAATATCTCTATCGATAAAGAGATATCTTTGGCTAAGGGTGCAAATATCTCTATTGATGAAGAGATATCTTTGGCTAAGGGTGTAAATATCTCTATCGATAAAGAGACATCTTTAGCTAAGGGTGTAAATATCTCTATTGATAAAGAGATATCTTTGGCTAAAGGTGCAAATATCTCTATTGATGAAGAGATATCTTTGGCTAAGGGTGTAAATATCTCTATCGATAAAGAGATATCTTTAGCTAAGGGTGTAAATATCTCTATCGATAAAGAGATATCTTTGGCTAAGGGTGTAAATATCTCTATTGATGAAGAGATATATTTGGCTAAGGGTGTAAATATCTCTATCGATAAAGAGATATCTTTGGCTAAGGGTGCAAATATCTCTATCGATAAAGAGATATCTTTGGCTAAGGGTACAAGTATCTCTATTGATAAAGAGATATCCTTGGCTAAGGTTGCACATATCTCTGCCAATAAAGAGATATCTTTTGGCTAAGGGTACAAATATCTCTATTTATAAAAAGATATCTTCAGCTAAGGGTGTAAATATCTCTATCGGGATAAATAGATATCTTTGGCTAATGGTGTAAATATCTCTATCGATAAAGAAATATCTTTGGCTAAGGGCACAAATATCTCTATTGATAAAGAGATATCTTTGGCTAAGGGTGTAAATATCTCTATCGATAAAGAGATATCTTTGGCTAAGGGTGCAAATATCTCTATCGATAAAGAGATATCTTTGGCTAAGGGTACAAGTATCTCTATTGATAAAGAGATATCCTTAGCTAAGGTTGCACATATCTCTGCCATTAAAGAGATATCTTTTGGCTAAGGGTACAAATATCTCTATTTATAAAAAGATATCTTCAGCTAAGGGTGTAAATATCTCTATCGGGATAAATAGATATGTTTGGCTAATGGTGTAAATATCTCTATCGATAAAGAAATATCTTTGGCTAAGGGCACAAATATCTCTATCGATAAAAAGAAAACTATGGCTTACGGTGTAAATATCTCTATCCATAAAGGAATATCTTTGGCTAAGGTTGTAAATATCTCTATCGATAAAGAGATATATCTGCCTGAGGGTGCAAATATCTCTATCAATGAAGAGATATCTTTGGCTAAGGGTGTAAATATCTCTATCAATTAAGATATCTTTGGCTAAGGGTGTAAATATCTCTATCAATAAAGAGATATCTTTGGCTAATAGTGTTAATATCTCTATTGATAAAGAGATATCTTTGGCTAAGGCTGCAAATATCTCTATCGATAAGTAGATATCTTTGGTTAACGGTGCAAATATCTCTATCGATAAAGAAATATCTTTGGCTAAGCGTGTAAATATCTCTATCGATAAAGAGATATATTTGGCTAAGGGTGCAAATATCTCTATTGATAAAGAGATAACTTTGGCTAAGATTGCAATTATCTCTATCGATAAAGATATATCTTTAGCTAAGGGTGCAAATATCTCTATCGATAAAAAAATATCTTTGGCTAAGGGTGCAAATATCTCTATCGGTAAAGAGATATCTTCGGCTAAGGGTGTAAATATTTCTATCGATGAAGAGATATCTTTAGCTAAGGGTTTAAAAATCTCTATCGATAAAGAGATATCTTTGGCTAAAGGTGCAAATATCTCTATAGATAAAAAATTATCTTTTGCTAAGGATGCAAATATCTCTATCGATAAGGAGATATCTTTGGTTAACGTGCAAATATTTGTATCGATAAAGAAATATCTTTGGCTAAGGGTGTAAATATCTCTATCGATAAAGAAATATCTTTGGCTAAGTGTGTAAATATCTCTATCGATAAAGAGATATCTTTGGCTAAGGGTGTAAATATCTCTATGGATAAAGAGATATCTTTGATTAACGGTGCAAATACCTCTATCGATAAAGAAATATATTTGGCTAAGGGTGTAAATATCTCTATGGATAAAGAGATATCTTTGGTTAACGGTGCGAATATCTCTATCGATGAAGAAATATCTTTGGCTAAAGGTGTAAATATCTCTATAGATAAAGAGATATCTTTGGCTAAGGGTGTAGATATCTCTATGGATAAAAAAATATCTTTGGCTAAGGTTGTAAATATCACTATTGGTAAAAAAGTATCTTTGGCGAAGGGTGTAAATATCTCTATAGATAAAAAGATATCATTAGCTAATGGTGTAAATATCTCTTTCGATAAAGAGATATCTTTGGGTAAGGGTGTAAATATCTCTATCGATAAAGAGATATCTTTGGTTAACAGTGCAAATACCTCTATCGATAAAGAAATATATTTGGCTAAGGATGTAAATATCTCTATCGATAAAGAAATATCTTTGGCTAAGGGTGTAAATGTCTCTATCGATAAAGAAATATCTTTGGCTAAGGATGCAAATATCTGTCGATAAAGAGATATCGTTGGTTAACGGTGCAAATATCTCTATAAATAAAGAGATATCTTTGATTAAAGATGCAAATATCTCGATCGATAAAGAAATATCTTTGGCTAAGGGTATAAATATCTCTATCAATAAAAAATATCTTTGGCTAATGGTGTAAATATCTCTATCAATAAAGAGATATCTTTGGATAAGGGTGCAAATATCTCTATCGATAAAAAGATATCTTTGGTTAACGGTGCAAATATCTCTATCGATGAAGAAATATCTTTGGCTAAGGTTGTAAATATCTCTATAGATGAAGAAGTATCTTTGGATAATGGTGTAAACATCTCTATCGATAAAGAAATATCTTTGGCTAAGCATGTAAATATCTCTATCGATAAAGAGATATCTTCGGCTAAGGGTGCAAATATCTCTATCGATAAAAAGATAAATTTGGCTATGAGTGCAATTATCTCTATAGATAAAGATGTATTTTCGCCTAAGGGTGCAAATATCTCTATCAATAAAGAGATATCTTTGGCTAAGGGTGTAAATATCTCTATCGATAAAGAGATATCTTTGGCTAAGGGTGTAAATATCTCTATCAATAAGGAGATATCTTTGGCTAAGGGTGTAAATATCTCTATCGATAAAGAGATATCTTTGGCTAAGGGTGCAAACATCTCTATCGATAAAGAGATATCTTTGGTTAACGGTGCAAATATCTCTATCAATAAAGAAATATCTTTGGCTAAGCGTGTAAATATCTCTATCTATAAAGAGATATCTTTGGCTAAGGGTGCAAATATCTCTATCGATAAAGAGATAACTTTGGCTAAGAGTGCAATTATCTCTATCGATAAAGATATATCTTTGGCTAAGGGTGCAAATATCTCTATCGATAAAGAGATATCTTTGGCTAAGGGTGCAAATATCTCTATCGATAAAGAGATATCTTTGGCTAAG
>NC_090732.1:36884364-36886864 GCF_036898095.1 Palaemon carinicauda | reverse complement strand
GGGGGAAGTGCCTTGGCATATGTATATATATATATATATAATATATATATATATATATATATATATATATATATATATATATATATATATATATATATATATATATATATATATTGTGACCGTGGAGGTAGCAGCAGTAGGGGATTCAGCGTTGTGAAGCTTCATCTATGGTGGATAACGGGGGAGGGTGGGCTGTGTCACCCTAGCAGTACCAGCCGAACTCGGTTAAGTCCCTTATCAGGTTGGGAGGAACGTAGAGAGGAGAGGTCCCCTTATTTGTTTCATTTGATTGATGTCGGCTACCCCCCAAAATTGGGGGAAGTGCCTTGGCATATATATATATATATATATATATATATATATATATATATATATATATATATATATATATATATATATATATATATACATGTACATATATAT
Source organism: Palaemon carinicauda (assembly GCF_036898095.1). NCBI lineage: Eukaryota > Metazoa > Arthropoda > Malacostraca > Decapoda > Palaemonidae > Palaemon > Palaemon carinicauda. The sequence goes on along the minus strand of NC_090732.1, from coordinate 36,886,441 downwards.
ATATATATGTATATATACATATATACATATATATATATATATATATATATATATATATATATATATATATATATATATATATATATATATATATATATATGTGTGTGTGTGTGTGTGTGTGTATATATGGGTGTATATATACATATGTGTGTATGTGCATGTATATATATGTACATATATATATATATATATATATATATATATATATATATATATATCTATATATATATATATATATATATATATATATATATATATATATATATATATATGTGTGTGTGTATGTGCATGTATATATATGTACATATATATGTATATATATATATATATATATATATATATATATATAGATATATATATATATATATATATATATATATATATGTATATATGTATATATATATATATATATATATATATATATATATATATATATATATTTAAATATATATTTATATATATTTATATATGTATATAAATGCATATGTATATATATAAATATATATATATATATATATATATATATATATATATATATATATATATATATATATGTATATATATGTATGTATATATATATGAATATATATATATTTATATATTTATTTATTTTATGACAGCAGGCCAGGAGGAAAAAGGAAACGAAGAATTGACAGAGTGCTTTCGTGCTATCATTACACCTCCTCAAGGTAATATGATTTTAAAATGCATTTAGAATACAAAGAAATATCTGTGAGGAAGTACAGTCAGAACAGAATTGAGCAAACTACTTAAAAGAAATAAAAAAAATATATATTTAGCAATAATTCATCCACTTTTTATATACCTGGGCTGGTGTTAAACCGCTCTTCAAAAATTTTCTCAATGAAGCATGTTTCAATTATATTTCTCTTAACAATATCTTTACAAAATATAATTTCTTTAGCAGGTTTTTAATTGATAGTGTCTTTGCAATTATACATATGCATATGTATGATTGCAGTAGCTGTGAAATAAACTTTAAAATCAAGAGTTGCTATTTTGAAGTTCCAAGTCTTTTATATTATGTTAGTGATAACATTTGATTAATGTTATTACTCTGATTATGTATTTTTTCGGTGATGGGTATTGGCAAAGTATGATTGGGCATTGTTGGTAAGGAGTCTTGATAGACATTTTGATTATATTCATGATACCGTGTCTTAATTAGAACTACTTATGGACGTAAGACTGTTGAATCTCCCAGAATGATTTCGAGGGTTTTCCTAAAGTATATATTAACATACCAGTGTAACGAATGCGGTATTCCACAGTTTGATGGTTCTATTTATGAAGATTATCAATTCTTTGGTATTCCAGTAATGATTTTTATATAACTGATTTTACATCCTAAATCGATGGAGTTTTTCCTCAAAAACCGGTGTTTCCTTTTCCTTTGAAACAACAAAGTACACTGGTATTAAAACTTCTTGGTCGTAAAGGTATTATATTTCCTCTGTTTCACCGATGTAAATGAAGGTGCTATTACGAACCAAAGTTTCTTTACCCACCACTCGTTGTAAGGAAATTGAATTCTGCTATGTAGAACTGGCCACCAGCCTGATGCACACTCTCTCTCTCTCTCTCTCTCTCTCTCTCTCTCTCTCTCTCTCTCTCTCTCTCTCTCTCTCTCTTCATCTTCTTCTACTACTACTTTTACTACCACTACTACTTCTGTGGCTACTGCTGCTACTACTACCACTACTAATGAAAATTGAAGAAAGGGGTTGGAAAGAATATTTGACAGAGGGAAGGACAATTGAGTACTACTAGTAGTGGTAGTAATAATAATAGAGGTATTAGTAGTATTAGTAGTAACAACCACAGTAACTGTGAGTTGCAAGTTTACCCTAACAATGACTATCCCCTGGTTTGTTGTCTGTATCAACTTCATTGATAAAATTAAATATAGAATGTAAGATGTTTTTTCCTGTGTACATACTTGTTTAATAATGTAATTAGCAGGTTCTACCAGTGAATATATATGGTCGTAGAATATACTGAATTAGTATAATTAAAATTTCACTAAATCAATTGAATTTGTTATGAAGTAAGATTC
>NC_090732.1:36866864-36876864 GCF_036898095.1 Palaemon carinicauda | reverse complement strand
GTTCACCCTTTGTAACATTTTATGTCCCCAAAACGAGGAAAGAGAAAGAGACGTATAGCCAGTATCAGAATAGCAATGTGTATCTTTGCTTTAGAGTCCTTTTTTTCTTTGTTGTAGATTGTGAGGAAGAAATATACATGAAATCAGTGTTTTGGTGGCCTATACTTCAGGTGATTATTGTAGGGTCTGGTTCAGCGGGACAGGTGAACTCTAAAAGATAAGCATTGAATCCTCTGAGGTTCAGTCATGAAAACTCCAAAAGAGGGGCAAAATCATATTTGCCCTTGCCAATATGGTTAGAAAGAAAAATATTGCTAATGGCTGCCACAGCAGCATGACTACTTGTGAAAACATAGCCAGTGTACTGCGCAGGTGAATAGATGAGTTTAGCTCAGTAAGCAATCAATCATTTAAGAGCTTCCTCATTTGATCTTCTTGATTACTGCTGTTGAGCACAATCTTCATCAGTTTTGCTGAGAAGTACTTGAAAACCTGATTATGAGGTGGATAATGATGAATGCCAAAAACTACATCTAGCTTCACTTTCTGTATAAAGTCTTTTTCCTTGCGGATGATGGCTCTGTACTTGTTGTAGAGATGTGTTGTTCTCTATATAGTCTTATTTTCACAGAGTTATTGGGCTACAGCATCCATAGAAGGACAAAGCAACATAATAGTGCTGGTTATGTTTCTTTATCCTACTTTACATCCTCAGTAATATACTTCTCGGGTCCTATTCCGATAAGGCACAGGTTACAAAGACGTAGAATATTTTCTAGCTAGTAGGGATTGATCGATATAGCTGTTCATTTTCATAGAACCAAGTTTTTATCATTTAGGGATTAATCTTGTTATGTACTACAAGAAATGCTTTTGCTTTGGTCTAAATGAGGGTCTTTCTTTCAAACTGCTCTTGAAAGCATATTATTATACAAAAAGGATCCATCTCAATTAAGATGTCTATATCGATAAGGATGTTCGAGAAGACTTCCATGGCCACTAGAGGGACACCTTTCTCCTTCAATCTCTTGTAGAGGTTAAATAGACCTAGAGTGTGTATCTATTGTCAGTATCCTTTTCAACAGTGACAATGACTTTAAAGTTCCATTTATGGGCTTGGGCTTTAAGAAAATTATTAACATGAAAAACGTAGGCTTTTTTAAAATAGAAATATTGTAAGGCATACATTGACTGTAAATCTAAATAGTGGAAGGATATCGGGTACAGAAAGGTCTTTTATAACATGTTATCCATAATGGCTGTAGTCAGTAATTAGCTCTGAAGGCCCCTCACTGTGAGAGTTGCTGTAGGTAACGCAGTGGACCACTGCCGTTGAAGCAATATAATTGTCCTCAGCCTGCCTACCATTGGGAGGGCATCAAATAGGGTGTGGATAACTGTGTTTCTCCCTGTTTAGGTGTCATCATGACATTATGCGTGAGGCCATTTGAAGGACCTTTTAGGGCTAGAAGGTTTGATGGGGTTAGTAACTGTGAGAGCAAACGATATGATTTACATTTTTCTAGTAGCAGGAGCAAAGGTTTAAGATTCTGCATGTAAGACCCTTGCATGCCCTTGACTGTTATATGTAATGCAGACCTTTCCTCTGTTGTTGCCTTTGCAAAAACAGTACATAGTTATCTTTCATATAGATGTCCTTGTAGGTATTAATGTAAGTAGGAGATGAGGATAGCTCATCAGCAGAACTCAGCTTTGTTGGGATTGTGGAGGGGCTAGGTTACTTAAGGACGTCCTCCTTTCAAAGCCAATTGGTACCTGCATGGTTGTTTGTTTACTGAACTCAAATTCTAGTCCCACTTGAAATCTTCAATCATGCTGGTTTTCATTGCCTTGTAAATCAATTATAGATACCTTTTGAACTGTATGATATGATAAAATGTTTTCTGGTAATCGTGAATGGCTGTCAATGTTTAGTGATGAGGGCCTTATCTGAAGATATATGACGTGGCTAAAGTTGCTTTGTATATTGGATGAAATGATGTCACAAAATAAAACTCACTGAGTTCTTTGATATTCAGTTTAGCTTATGTCAACTCTAGTAGGTGTCTTAAAAATAAAAAAGAACGTTAGCATATATCCAACTAAATATCATTTGCATATCAATTCCATCGTGGTGATGTAGTTTAAGTCAGTGATCACAATTCCTAATAGATGTCAGGACCTTCTCTTTTGAAAATTCACAATAGGTGAATTAACTTGATTGCATCGGGAATTTCATTCCAGTAATAGATGATGTCCTAATATATAACTTAGTGCAGTCCAGTCTTCAATATTCCTCGAAAATTTTTATGGAATATCATGGGAAGCTTCATGGAAGTGGGATGATGCGACAAGATACTGTAGCTATTAATCTTGGCTCAGGTGACTCTCAATATCGGAGAGAGTCAGAGAAAGTCCACAAAGATCCAATTTAAAAACTTCATAAGCTTGGAGTATTATAGCAGGGATCTCTTTATAGTTTTCTCTCATGGCTTGGGTTCAAGAGTTTACTAGTTGTGGTGGCCTGTTGTTAAAGTCTTTGCCTGGTGATCGCTAGACTGGGGTTCAAGTCCCGCTTAAACTCCTTAGTTCCTATGGTCGCTGCAACATCAGAGGAGGGGAGGGGGGAGTTGGGGGAGCTTAAACGTCTATCTACTGAATAGTCAGTAACCATTGCCTGGCCCTCCATGATCCTAGCTTTGGGGGGAGATGTGGATTGGGCGCTGATCATATGTATATATGGTCAGTCTTAAGGGCACTGTCTTGCTCAATGGAGCAATGTCAATGTCCCTTGCCTCTGTCATTCATGAGCGGCCTTTAAATCTTTAAACAGGTTGGCTTACTACCCTTGAAGGTAACTTATTCTCAATTTAAAGATTGTCAAGTAATTGTTCAAGGTGGTTGTCCTATGCAGTATCATACGTAGGTTATCACTCATAGCGATCTTGGTGGCCCTTATTATCCGTCAGACTAGCTATAAGCATAGTTGGTCATGTCAACTTACGTGAAGCTTATAACGAGATTAACTAATTAATGACTAAACAGTATGCATTTCCTCTGTGATCCATTCTAGAACTCTGACATGTCTAATTTATATTTAATTTCATATTACAAGAAATGAGCAACTCTATTAACAATTCATTTATGTGTTTTAGAGTGCTGCTTTTTTATTAAAGATAAAAGATCTAGTTATAAATGTGAAATAACCTAATGTTTCAGTCCTATATCCAATAGAACAAATAGGATCTCTAAAAGTTCTTGTACACGTTCAACTGGAAAATTTATTCACCAAGTTCAAAACAATTGATGAGGGCAAAGTCATCTTGAATTCAATTTGGAAAAAAAAATATGGTTTCATATTTCTTATTGAATTTTTCTTAACCGGGTTAGTCAAACTCAAAAGTACACCAAAAGTATATAACTGCTCCTTTCTCACTAGTCTACTTTCCTTGTTTGAGTCATTGTCCTAGTTGCATTCTGTTTTTTCAACCAGATTGTATCTTAGTTGATGATAATAATAATAATAATAATAATAATAATAATAATAATAATAATAATAATAATAATAATAATAATAAAACATATTCAAGTTATGATTAAATAGGTAAATTGTAACATAATTTAAATTCCTCCAAATTACCTAGAATCTAAACAGTACATTTAGACAACCTTCAAAAGTAAAGGTGATAACCGAAGAATAAGAAATTATGAGTCAACCAACAGAGTTTCCATCAAAGTAGAGGAAATTTTGAGGTTTGAGTACCTTATGATATTCTTGAATGTCATACGCATTTATCGATATTGAATTTATGTAATGAAATAAATCCGTAAGGATACGATGCTAGTCTCTTGTTCTTAGCTGTTGGTAGACTGTGACTCATCACTGCTTCTGTCCATTGGTTCTGGATCCAACTTCTAAAGCTGTGTAACAGTGCAGTTGGTAGAATTGTCTATTGATCTCTTTCTCTAAATAGTCGTCCTAACTCTGCATCCGGTAAACCTTCACACTATTTGAGTGAACTCCACTTGGTGAAGTTACTTTATGTCCAGTGAGTTTAGTTTCAAACTAGTTTTGTGCGTGATTACGATGATGAATATCTTAAAAAAAAAAAAAAAAAAAGAAGGTGAAAATGGCTAGAAAAAGTAATAATTTATGGAAACAGGTAGAATGGAAAAATTTTAAATTTAAATTTTAAAGTTTGAGGTTTATTATCTTTGGAATTATGGAGACAATATCTTCACGAACTATTACCCTACAATACATAATATTGAAAAAAGTAAAAAGGGTTAAATGGAAAACATCACGTATTAGATATTGAAGTTTGAAGTTTTATATCTTTCGAGATATAGAAGTAATAACCTAAGGAACTAATGCCCTACAACACATATATTGAAAAGGGATAAAAAAAATTCTTCGAGCAGGACTATATGGAAAGTAGCTGGAAACTGCGATCCCCTACAGGCTACAATTCATTCCTTATCCGTGCATCAGGATGACATGGCATAAATAAGGGATAGGTTTCTTATTTCTTTTTCATTTTTTTCCTTCATGCATAAATATTGAGTCGGATTTGTATAAGCTTCTCGAAAAACCCAGTTTTTTATATTTTTTATAGTGACAAATGGTACATTTATGAGAGAGAGAGAGAGAGAGAGAGAGAGAGAGAGAGAGAGAGAGAGAGAGAGAGAGAGAGAGAGAGAGAGAGAGAGAGAGAGAGATTGTAACAACAGCCTTCTTCATATGTTTTAGAGTTCTTCATATCATTATTACTATTACATATGAGAGAAAGATAAATGTCTAACATTATATAGATAACCAATTTAATATAAGAAATGAAAATATTTCAATCACGGAGGACAAATCATGCTGTTGATGCTTACAACAATTACTATGAACCATCTTTTTTAAATTAAGTTTTAGAGTAGCCATTTTCAGTTCAAGATGGCAGCCCATGATTTACTAGAAATCTTTTATCGATTAGCATAAAAACTACATTTTAATGACTCGACATACAATTTAGAATAAAATATTTTAAATATAACAATTGAAGTATGTTTACTTAATAAAGATATGTTATATTTTTGTATGTCTATGGAGAACAATTGTGAAGATTTAGGGACTGTCGCATATTCATCACTGCATGTTGTTACAGAGAATCAAGCCAATGGGGCACCTTTGCTATCCTCATCAAATACTGGTGACCAGAGTAATAGATAAAGTATTCAGTCTACCATTAGTCAATACTGCAGATCATGAATGGGACAAATTAGTTGCAGCACCAGATCAACTGATTAAATCAAACACATTTGTCTCAGAACCAAGTAGAAAAGTTATAGTCACCGGATAAGGACCTGTATAAAAGAGTCCTGATGCTAGAATGCTTCAACCCAAAATACAAATGGATCCTCTGTCCAGGAGCTTTTCACACCGCATTTTGTGCTCTCCTCTGTTTGGGAAGGGCAGTTGACGGAAGTGAACTTGATGAAGCATGACAGAAAGCTGATCTCTATAGTAGTATTATTGCCAATCAGATCATCAACGGAAACCACCACAACAGAGCAAATAAATGTTTAATCCCTCTTTGATCTGTAGTTTGGGACTAAACTAGATGAAACTCCAGCAGTTTATGACAGTTTAAGGCAAGTGTTAAAGACTTTGCATAAGCATGCAGAAATCAGAAAGATATCCAACAAGCTCACCAAACATTCTTAATAACTTTAGAATCTGTAAATCTTGAGAAACAGCTCAAAGACTTTGACAATAAACACAAGAAAGACCCAATGTATGGTTGGGCATGAATGTACATGTACAGTATCAAATTATGATTTTGTTACTACTCCAGAAAAGTATATGTGAGGATAATTGTCTACTCTATTTGGCTTCTCTAGAGAAATTATGTGTACATTTCTTTGTACATGAGATTAGACTAAGCACGGAATACCCCTGAATTCATTGCTCAAATGCACGATACGAAGACCAAAGAACCAGGGACTCTGCAAAGTTTCATGGATTGTGACACTATTTTTAATGCTAAGAATACAATTTCATTCACATTCCTTGGTATAGATCATACTAGGGAACACCTGAACAAGAAAACTAAGGATGATGGAGGTATCACTGGAATTGCATCCTTGTCACAACATTATTCAAATTCCGTTTGACTACCCCCAAACTGGCATGTATAGCTGAAGGGACTGAAGATCTTTCTACTTCTTTAACCATAGTTCCACAACACCCTTGCCTTTCTGAAGAAAAGATGGTTTGTCAGGAGGAGGCAATCATGAAGTTCAAGAATGTTCTTGTACAATGTAACGTTTTCGGATCATCCAGTGCTGTAGAAGACAACACAAAAGGATTTGTGTTCTAGCTGATAATAAAAGAGATTATATTTCCCAATATACAGGAAGGCATCATTATTCACACAATGTAAAGGCATGGATGCTTTCACAAGGTTTTGGGTAGGAGCGTATCATTGGTAAGGGGAACTTGTGGAGCAAGATGACCCGGGTTAAGCTGCGTACATGGACTTCAGCAGCAAGAAGCACCCAACTCAATGTTTGCACTTGAATTACGACACTGAAGACAGCTACATCTTTATTTCTTAGAATTTTGGTAATTGCTAACTCATCCCGAGATATTGATCTAGAGGAAGTTTTATAGAAACATGAGATTTACAACATTACGCGAATGCCGATGCAGTCTAATGGATCAGTTCATCCATTAGTAGACAAGATTGATGTGATACAGTTACTCGAAGATCTAGCAAATACCGTTGCTCATTGTGCTGAAGTTTCGCAAATTAATGCTATAGGTGATGATGACTCTATATCTGCTAAATGTCTTATTAATTATTAGTAGAATGGCATTGGTTTAAAAATTAATGTCTGTGGATAATTTCAAGAACTGCAGTGATTTAGGCATTACATATGTATAGCTTGTTGATTTTAAGGCAAATCATTATGATAGGGTGTGTGTAGTGTTTGATAATTATAATAAGACATCATCAGTGAAAAAAGTCACCAGAAAGAGGTGTAGATTAACAATAAAAGTAAAAAAGTCCTACATAGTAGATGTTACATGTATTAAAGAAAAAAGGTCGTTTCTTGCAAGTAATGATATAAAGGATTCGCGAACATTATATGTCTGAGAAACTCATCGAAACAGGCCTAAATAAAATATCAGATGTAACACAGCAGTGTGTGAAAGCCAACTTTGATTGTCAAAACCTGGTTGATGTTAGCACCCTGCAAGAGGCAGACTTTCTCATGAGCGTACATGCAGTAAATGCAGCAGGAAATGGATTCACTGTGCATATATATATATATATATACAGTATATATATATATATATATATATATATATATATATATATATATATATATATATATATATATATATATGTGTGTGTGTGTGTATGTGTGTGTGTGTGTGTGTATGTGTGTGTGTGTGTGTGTGTGTGTGTGTACAAGATACTCAATTCCTGGCTTTAGGTAGAACACCACAACTAGAGACAGGTACAGTCCTTAAGGACTGGGTACTTGTGAGAATTTCGAGAAATATTCTTAAATCCCATTTCTGAGAAACTGGGACATGAAAAAGCATCTTCTTTGATCAACTGGCATGCACTAGTGGGCTGTGATGCAACAGGCTATATACAAGGGAGGGACATCAAGGGTTGCTTCAATATAATTAAAGAGTTGAATTCAAAGGTTTTGTATGCTATCTCACCTTTGGGTGAAAAAGAGTGACCATCAGCAGAAGTAATTACTGGTTGTGAGTAATTTCTTTGCTAATTGTTTTCCCGTAAGGGTATAGACATTAAAATAACATCAAATATCAGATGGCATCTATATAAGCAGCTTAAATCCAACGAAGGAGTTGAAAAACTACCTCTTCAAGTTACATCCATTGAACTTCAGTGGTTAAGCACACCTTTAATATTACTTAATTATATCTATATAGTTATTTAGATGATAAAGTGGTAAAAAAGAATGGCATACGTTCAGATGATCGAATCAAAGTATTTTTTTTAATAAAAATACATGAAAATTATATAAATCCCCCAAAATTGTGTAGTTTTATTGTAAGACAATAAAGAATGGTAGATTATTAATCCTAGACCCCAAAAATGTATGTTTAGAGTCTGAAATCAAGACTTTCACAAATAGAATCTGGGATATTAACGAATAAAGAATATGGAAGGTAGCCAATTTGAAACCCCATATGACTACCCTAAAACTTCATGGGGAAATAGAAACCATGTTTTTTCTTGATTTGAGATGAATATAAAAGGGTTAAAGCATGGTTTTCAAGATTTTAGTAAATATTTCTTACATTTGTCTATATACCCTACTATGGTAGTCAAGACTGAACTTTTGGAGCGTCACTGGTTCACCTATTGAATTGAAAAAATCATTGCAGGATTTTGTAACATCTGGAATGAAACATTTAGAATACTGTGAAGTACAAAACACTATGGAAGAAAATGGCAAAATGTTAGATTTAACTGCATACCTCGTAGTTGTTGGCAGCAGATTATAGGCCGCGGGCCCTGCACCTTATCTCTATTACTTTATAATTGTGAAGTATGGTAATGAAAATCAATGTTTTATTGCTTATACCTGAAAGAGGAGACAAAAAGTTGTTATAAGATACCGATCTGCAATTTTAAGTAGCCTTGATACTATATTCCAGCGTTGTGCTGCATACTTTAGCTATCATTAACATTATTATATGTAAAATATATATCAAAAGTCTGTTTCTCTGATTAAGTTTGCCTAAGAATGATACAATTGAGTTTCTATGAGATGGGTTAGCTTATTATGTCTTGGCCCGGTGTAGGTGATGACGTCTTGACTTACAGTACTTTGCTCCGTGGAGTTCGCGGTGTGATTGGATTGAAATTCATCTCAGGACAAACCCTTCCAGATTTCGCTAATATGCTACCCGAGCATCATGTTATAAAGCAGGGAATTTTCTAGTAAAGAACTGTGTAATCCTTAGGATAAAATAACTTCCTTAAAATATTCATAGAAGGTCAAGTTCAGTAGCTGAATTACTCAGGGATGATGCTATTAGGACGCTATGTTCACTGAGCTGTAAATTGTTGAAGGGAATCACATAAAACAGATAAGCTATTTAGTCTTGCTCAGAATATTGCTTTGTTACATAACAACAATATTAATATATGGTAATGGTTATGTTAAAGAAAACAATAATAGTACTGAATGACATTTGCCGAAGATAATGATAAGGACATTATTTGTAAAACTGGAAAAGACGAAGTCATTGTGTCTGGTTCATGAGATAAATTGGACAAGGGATCTAATAGTTGTATTGTTATAAAGGCTGTAATAATTGCCAAAGAGTACGGTTATCATAGTTTTAGTATTATACAATTGAAAATAACACCAATATAACTAGAGCCATTGATGTTAAAAAATACTACACTGTGTATTCCAATGACACACACTCACAGATTGCCAGGAGCTTGTCTCCGGGCAAGGCCTCCTAGACCAGAGGAAACTAATTCATTGAGAAATGAGACAAATATTATAAAGATTTTATAAGGGTACCGAAATATAAAGCCAAAGGACCTGTGCCCTTTTTGGAACCGGATATAGCTCATGATATTATTTAAAGTTTCTGTGAAGAAAGTTCGTCTTGTTACTGTCTGATGTAAAAGTAAGTTCCGGACGAATATCAGATAATCCTTCTTATATCTATGATGTCACCTTGGTAGTTGGATATATATCAAAGGACCTGAGTCAATTTTGTGACATAAGAGGACAGAAGGTGATTAAAATAATTGAATGTCATGTTTCTGAGTCATAGGATATTGATTGGTGGTGATGGAGAGAAGTTGAATAGGTGGTCATAGACATTTTCAAATTTATGTATTTGAAGAAGCTTGAATGTATAGAGAGAGAAGAAAGCTTTTGAGTAAATGAAAGGAGAGAGAGAGAGAGAGAGAGAGAGAGAGAGAGAGAGAGAGAGAGA
>NC_090732.1:36831864-36861864 GCF_036898095.1 Palaemon carinicauda | reverse complement strand
AATATTTATGAAGACAACGAAATTCAAAGCAGAAATATTCACTTGTTCACTTCCCCGTTTAGCTAAAAAAAAAAAAAAAATATTGCAAAAATATGGTAGGGACATTTTAGTACTGATATAGAATATAACTTTTTTGTATCCTTTACAAAGATTTTACTTATGACTTGCGAAGATAGTTTAGACATAATTGAATAGATATACAGTAGTCAGTGTCTCCATCATGATGATTCCATCAAATTTTACGTAGGAAATGAAGAACAGAGAAGTAAGATAGTAGTATGAGAACTCCAATAGAAATTAGATTTGTTAATATGTATTATATTATGAGATAGATACAAGGCTAAGTACTTAACTTTGTTAAAAATGATGTACATTGCCATGGTTATGCCAATAATGCTTTAGTGAAGCTGAAGATTAGTTTTTGCAAATAGTAAAAATACCATGAAATTCCCCTTACATAGGGGCTGATCTAATTGAGTTGCTTGAAACACCTCATTGCTGGGAGAAATGGAACTATACATTAGTCATGATAACTTACATTCATATAAATACCTGTGAATAGCACATACCTGTTAAGGCGAGAAATTCTCATATGACTAATCGAAGCTATATCTGTATTTGCGGATTTCTAAAGGAGCATTGTTCTCTTACTGGAAAACCGAACGAATGTACTATAGCTAGAGGTAGTGACTTTAAGTTACATTAAAGTATATTAGGGAAATTCGCAATATCTCTTAAGATGCTTTTTGCTATTGTTCAAATTTTCAAAGAAATCAATCTTATTGGTGCTTAATAAATTTTACTTCCGGTTTGTCGCACAGCGGCACAGTACATGGGATCACAGTGAAAAGGGATTGATCTATTTAAAAGAACTTCCATTTGCTTTTAGATTCTCGGTTATTGTTTGTCTCATAATAAAAAGGGTTAATCTGAAGCACAAAAGTCTTTTTTGTTGCATGACACATTTTTATATCTATAATGAAGGTGGTCATTTTCAGCAATTTCCGTTCACATTTGTATATTCGCTTAAGAATACATTTAATTAGATATCAGATTGTCATGTACAGTTAAAAGACGATGATTTTTTTTTTTTTTTTTTTTTTTTTATCGAAGACGATCATCTATTGAAAGCCATGAAAAATGTATATAATATTAAAAATTATATAATATTAATAGAACTTTAAGTTCGAAGTTATTGCTATTTTGGTCGTCATAGTGTTTACTTAACGTATGATTTTTTTTTCCTACAGTTAAAAATCTGCCTTATAAAACGGTAAAAATCCTTGAATAAATACTGCCAGGCTTTTACCGTTTTAAAAACGTATATATTGAATTTGAAGAGTGTTATTACGTCAACACGTAAAAGATAACAAACTTGGGTAAAACTTACGGTCGCCTGTGTTTACTGAAATACGACTGAGAACTATATTTTTTACGGCGAATTTCCGATTAAAATTACGTTTTTTTTTTTTTTTTTTTTTTTTTAACAGTGCATTACTTTCAATATACTTGACATAGTAAAATATAAATGGTTGAGGTAACGAGATATTTGACAACATACATTGATGCCTAAAGCCAGGAAAGAAACAAATAAATCAGGTGCATGTGAAAAAGAGATATTTAAAAAGTTATATATTTTTTAAGGGAAGATTCCGGGCGAGAAAAAAAAAACTCTAGCACTATAACTCTTAAGTAAAGTATATTAGAACTTTTTTATAGGTAAACAAAGAGTTCTTCGTCGTGACCCGTAGGAGTGACACAACGTATTTCTTGAATATATATATATATATATATATATATATATATATATATATATATATATATATATATATATATATATATATATATATATATATACTCATCAATAAGTCTATAAGTTTATTTTATGTGTATCACACTGACGGACTAGGAGGGATGATGTTTCTACTTTAATTTAGTTGTTTAGGTTTATTTGAGCATTTCTTATTCTTTTATTCTATTTGTAATGTTCAGTACATTATGTTTTGCCGTTCGTATGTGAAATAGTATATTCTTTTTTACTGTCGTAGCGAGTCGTTATGCTATATTTTCTATTCTTACTGATTAAATCAGTAACCATCGTGCAAGTTTTGTGACATACATCAACAAATGTTTCATATAATGGACACTTCTTATGTGAAAATAGGAACTTGAAAAATCCTTACGCACCGAATTTGTTGTGAAAAAGAGATATAAGTCACAAAATAAATAAAAAAATAAAAAATAAATAAAGAATTGAAGTTTATTCTTTAATACCATTTATGATATTTCCTCACCCTTCCCAGTATTTTAGTTGCTTTAAAAAATTAAAAAGTAAAAGCTTTTGTGTCAGCATTGTCAAAAATATTTACTACCAATCGAATTTAATTCAGTATTTTTATTATATTTTTTACAATCCTTTAGCCCAAAAAATGAGTGGGAACGTGGGAAACCTCGAGTCAGCGACAGCAGACGCCAACAAAGAACCACATTTCAATTCAAACTTCTCGATTGGAATCCCAAAGTCAAAATTTCAGTCAAAATTAAGGTGATCAAGGATCTACTTTTTTTACTCTGAAGTAAACGTGAACTAGAATATAAAGGTTTTCTTTTAAAAGAAGAACAAAGAAACATTGTTTACAGTAACTTGATTAATAGAATACAGAAGTTATAATAGTAGTTCAGGTTTTCACATTGTGTATCTATTTCCTCGAACGAAAGATGAGCTTTGATCACGATCAGAGATAAGTGTCATTAAAGTTAATCTAGGTTTAGTCTTTATGGGGAGAAAACTCACTCGCTCACCTATTCTCCATTAATTAATTAGATTCAATTTTCCTAATATCGAGAAATAAAAGAATAAAGAAAGGTCTCCAGTTTAAAATTAAAATTATAATAGGTATATTTATACATGGTAATGGTGGCCGATGTGCTAATGTCCTTGACTGGTGCATGCCAGACTGGGGTTCGAATCCCGCTCAACCTAATTAGTTCCCTTGGTCGCTGCAACCTGACCATCCTTGTTAGCTAATGATGGAGGGTTGGAGGTGGGGGAGTCTATAGGTCTATCTGCTGAGTCATTGGCAGCCATTGCCTAGCCCTCCTTGGTCCTAGCTTGGGTGGAGAGGGTCCTTGGGCGCTGATCATATGTATATATGGTCAGTCTCTAGGGCATTGTCCTGCTTTCTAGGGCAATGTTACTGTCCCTTGCCTCTGCCATTCATGAGTGTCCGTTAAACCTTTAAAAGAAATGGATACACATGATATTTGTGCTACCATGAATGTAGGCATAGCGTTTAGCATCCGTAATTTTCTAGTCATTAGTCTTCACTACTTAAAACAGACGCCGCGTCTTTTATGGCATGTTTATTTTTTTTTTTTATTATATATAATTAGGTATATAATTCTGACCATTTAACGTAATGTGACTTTTAAACGATGGTATTTATGTTAATTGTATATAATCTTGACGCGTGACTTGTTTTAAATTTTCAGTTAGCCAATTACTTGAATGTTGTTTTTCTGCGTATGATATAACAAAGACAATTTTAAATCGCTTCAATCGTGACTCACTTAAAATCATATTATTTTAGCGCAAATGCAAAGAATACAAAAAAAAAAAAAAAAAAAAAAAAAAAAAAAAAAACTAAAATAAAAAAAATAAATAAATAAACTTGATCTGCAGGTGAAGTCGGTAAGAACAAATTTGCGTTGATATAACGAAAAAAATGTATATTAAAAATATGAGAAAGATACAACATACGTGGTATATTATATAAGAATATCATCAATTTCTCCAGTTGAACAATCTTGTTATTGTATTTCAAATATTAAAAGATGGATATAGGATAGGAAGAATCATGATGAGACATTTCTAAACGAAATGTTTATGGGAAGTAGTAAAATGCTTTTATTTTTTAAATTGACGTGCTGAAAATATGTTGTAAATGGGAGTTGATTTTTTAAGGTCATATGCGTTTAGAACAATCGACAGCAAGTGACATACCATAGAGCCACGAAAGAGCTATATGGTATGTCACTGTCGCACAAGTTTCCGGACCAGGGTTCGATTCCCCGGCCGACCAAAAGCTATTATCTTCGAGTTCATTCCCCCTTGGGTCTCCAGACATTAAGGTAGCATAATGTATGACTTGTTTGAATATGAAAAACACGTCTAAATGTGCAATATTTATCATATATATATATATATATATATATATATATATATATATATATATATATATATATATAAATATTTATATATATATATATATATATATATATATATATATATATATATATATATATATGTGTGTGTGTGTGTGTGTGTGTGTGTGTGTGTATATGATAAGTTTTGCACATTTAGACGTGTTTTTCATATTCAAATAAGCCATATATATTTTTGATACATTAATGTCTGGATTCTCGTGGCCAAGTGGTTTAGTCACTGTCTATACAAGCTTGCCGACCAGGGTTCGATTCCCGGCCGGTCACAAGCTCTTGTCTTTATGTGATTTCGCCTGGGGCTCTGATGCCGAGGTCATTAAGAGAATCTAGACATTAATGTATCAAAAATATATATGGCTTATATATATATATATATATATATATATATATATATATATATATATATATATATATATATATATATATATATACATATATATATATATAACAGAAAAGAGCCGGAATGTATAACCTCGCAAAATCTGGCAGTTCCAATAGCCACCAAACATATGTGAGAGTAAAATCAAGCGCATTCTAGATGAAACATTACTGACACCGAATTAACGACAACGGATACGATTTTATAACTTTGCATTACGATCCCTAATTAGAAAACTGTTCCATGAGAGAATCGGACATAGTCTCGCATTTAAACAATATTAAAAGGTAACAAAGATATCTCTAAAACATTTAAAATGCACAGTACTGTGAACATATAATAATTTTTTTCAATCTCCGATGCGCTTCACTGACTAAGTAATGGTAGTTTATGACGAATGCTCTTTATATATATATATATATATATATATATATATATATATATATATATATATATATATATATATATATATAAATCGTGAAAGCTTATTCCTGGTGATTCTAATATTGTACCACTACAATACTTTGAAAGAGTTTAATTAATTAAAGGCTAAAAGGCATTTCTTAATAAGGCGTTAAAAAAAGACGATATAAAGATGAAATAATTTTCTAGAAAACGTTTACTTCTCAAGACAAAATTCATCTACAGGTAAGAGACTATTTAATACCACACAATACACTTTCGGCTTTTTGAATGAAAAATGTGTGTCCTGCTACAGTTTTGAATGGCCAAAATAAATGTATTGCTACAGCTGTGGATGAAAGTGGTGTATATTTTCTTGAATTTTTTTTTTCACAAACTTACATATATTGCAACAGTTTTGATTGAGAAATATATGTAATAAGAGAGCAAGGTCTTGGCATGTGTTCACTTATGAGTAGCCTTAATCGTTTTTCATTTGCATGATCTTTTAGTCATCTTTATCGTCACAGATTTTTTTTGTGATTTGAAGCATAGAACCTTGGACCATCACTTGAAAAGACTTACATATATACATAATCATCTTCTATTCTGTGGAATTTTCCTGACTCTGATTATGATTGTTATATTAGTATGGTCGTTACCACATTTATTCACATTCACACACCTGTACATATATATATATATATATATATATATATATATATATATATATATATATATATATATATATATATATATATATACATGTATATATATACATACATATATATATAGATGTCAGCAGCTATATATAATAGGTACATAAATATTCGCAGGTTTCCTCTCTTCGGGTATTTAAGCTCTCACATGACACATGAATGGAAACATAACCTGTTAATATGTCTCAGATTAATGAAGGCATAGAACAGGCAAGTTTTAGAGGAGTAAGGACCTCATATTTACTGTCCCTCTGACGGTGTCAATACATTTCCACTCTATACAACTTTCAGATACGTTGCTTTGTACAGATTCATCCTTTCGCTGTTGTTTTCGCCAATTCTAAGTTGGCTTCAGATCACCTTTGCTTTATGTTTTTCGCTGAACACTTGACTCCAAATGCGACCCATTCTTATACATTGCATCCTCTCTCTCGCCAGATTAAACTTTTTGTTGTGCGGTTTTCAAAAAAGTATCACTGTTACAATCTTTCTAATTATATTTTTGCAGCACTATTCCTTGATGGATCCTATTTATAACGAATAGTTTCTAGACGGAAATGTGCTCCAATGGATTATTTTTAATAGTTAATTGTACATGAATATTAATTTAAAGATGCTTGGCAGCCATTTAAAAAGGTTAGAACAGTTATCCTTTTTTTCGGAGAAGGCATAGACAAAATGCTATCTTTCAGAGGAGCAAATGTGGAAAATCACCATGCAATTAACAATGGTTGATAAATTTTATCACGAATTGAATATAACATTAAGATTTTTATTGTCTGATGGAATATTGAAGTGGAGATTCGTCACTACTCTGAGGTCGCTCAATTTCTTCAATGTCTGATTTTAAATCTAAAAGTCTATTGTACCATACCTTTGTTCTAACGAGGTTTCTTTTTTTCATCAAGTGTAGTAATTGCCATTAATTGTTCATTTCTTGAAACCATATCCAGTCTTTATCCTTTTCATTCATTTTAGATATTCTCAATATTCAATTCACTTGTGGTTTGGCCCCACAGTTTTTACATGCGGTCTCGAAAGCTGAGGGCCTCTTGATCATATGAATAAATCGCTGAACCTGGAACACTGGCTTTGAAAAACACAATAAAACGTATTTAGAAGCTTAAACTTCAGAATTCGAATGATTGAACTATTTAGAATAAAAAAAGTATTGTAATGTTTACGTTCTTTACATATGTCTGAGCCTCACCATTCTGATTTCCTTTATTATTCATTTTCTAGAAAATTTAAGGAAAACGGAGCTATGTCTCTTTCATCAAATACATTTGTATTGACCAGATTCCTCCTGTTTATGTGACAATATTTTCTTTTTTCGCTTGAATTATTCATAAATGCTGTGTCAGACTCAAATTAGATGTCTTTCTAACTTGGTTTCTTGTGATAATTTTATTTGAAGTCAAGATATAATAAAAGGCATGATACTGTAGTTCCTTTTCCTGCTGTTTCTTTTCCCTGCTTTCTAAAATACATGTTTCACGGCTAATTTTTGTCTTTCGTTTTTCATTTGTCTAATGTGCGTTGAAAGTTATGACTATTTATAGAATTGTGATTCATATATGAATAATCAAAGACCAATATAGTGTTTATGTTTCTTTTTGGAACATTATTTAATATGCTTAAACTAACGATTTCGTGAAAAAAAAAAAAAAATCTTTGAACTTATTTTTCCAATATGTTGGAAGAGGTGGTTTGCTTACTATATCAACTACGATGATATTAATATAAGTCTCGTTTATACATGAGCATTCTAACATATAAGTTTGAAAACTCAGGAACGTACAGCCAATTTATTTTTATATTACCATATTCTATCTGTTAGGATTAGACGCTATTATTTTAGTCTATTTCCTTATTCGTTTATTTGTGAAATTGATTTTAGCGTATATTTGACAAAATGGGAGCGACACTCAATCAAGAAACCAGTGAATATATATATATATATATATATATATATATATATATATATATATATATATATATATATATATATATATATATATATATATATATATATATATATATATATATATATATATATATATATATATATATATATATATATATCTTGAGCAGCCATTAAGTTATGCCAAGATAAATTCGAATAGTAACTGGATCTGGCGTATGCAATCCAATTCTTAAGTAAAAGTTAATATCACGATTTTCCTTTACCAATTCAAAAAATAGTCGATTTTGCTTTGGAATGGTTTCCATAAGGTAATTGCTTTTTATAGACGCTCCTAAAACCTGGATGGACCTTTTTTATAGGTAATCTCTCTCTCTCTCTCTCTCTCTCTCTCTCTCTCTCTCTCTCTCTCTCTCTCTCTCTCATAAATTGAGAATTGCTGCTATACACGTTCGTTGAAGGAAAAGTAGTTTCAATATGGGAATAATTTTCTTTTAGTCATCGGCCATGAAGTCTTTCAAATTTGTATTTCACCCCTATTAAAAACTTTTTTTTTTTTTTTTTTTTTTTTTTTTTTTTTTTTTTTTTTTTTTTTTTTTTTTTTTTTTTTTAAAGTTGTGTACATCTTTATTTAGCTTTTCGATTTTTCTTTAAATATATGTTGTAGAAAACTTTAATTAAAAAAAGAATAGGGTAAGAAATGAAATGGACGTTAGATTGCGTTTGTTGAAATCAGCTATATACTTACAGTGTGTATCATTTGTAAATTTAACGCAAATAATTTAGGGAATTAAATTTTTATCATAACCTAAACTATGGAATTTCGTTTAAAAAGTAGAATGTGTTCTGCAGTTTCGTGAAAGAGATTCATATTTTATTTATATAGATGAAATAATTAGATTCTACACACACAAGTTTGGATTTTATATATAGAAATTTCCATAGATTTGAATAAAGCCTAAAAATATTTAGAGAAAGGATCTACAAAACAAAAATACTTCACAGAATATTTGTTTATAGAAAATAAAATAATTCCTATACTGGATGTAGAATCGATTGAAATGGAAGACCTTTAAAGTAGTAATGAAAAAAAGTAGGTCCTTAACTTCAAGATATCAACTTTGCTGAGGTCTAATGTTTACCTGTCTGAAGAAGGGAAGAGGCACAGGAAAGATTTTTTCCTTTCTTCTCTAGAAGTTTTGGTAAAAGGCAAAGAAAAAGGACTGGTAGCTCCAACGTTTTCACTTTAAGGGAAAACCGGCGTATGCAAGCTTGTATTTTTTTACCGGATACTTTTCAAACAACTTGAGAATAGGGAGCTGACAAAGAAACTTCTAAAAGTTAGAAAATATTTCGTTTTCTCACTAGATCAGAGAGCGTTTCATATACCAATGTAATACTAGGGAACACATGGATCAGTCAGAGAAATTACTTTAAGGAGAAGTGGTACACTGGTAAAAATACCGTAATTTTAATCTAAAATTCTCCGTAAAATATACTGTTCTCTGCCGTATTTCAGTAAAATACAGGCCACCGTAATCTTACTCTCTTTAATTAATGTCTTTTATGGGTTGGTGACCGTAATATCACTCCTTTACGTCAATATATTCGTTTAAAAGCATGTAACATTTATTCCAGGATTATTACCGTTTTTTCGGCAATTTTTAACAGTATAGTTTGATATTTTATCAAAATTTACATTATATAAACTCCATTATAGCATAGCATTGGTTAGGAAAGATTTAGTAATATCAGGTGTTTCAAATGAAGCAATAAGATTGCAAATCTTCCTTTTCCAGTTATGAGTTTGCCCTTTCAATTTCTGGAGGGTTATGTTATATCTTACTTTTCTTCCTGAAGAGATAAACGTGTTTCTTTGGTGGCGTTTATCAAGACACCCTTCTGCTTCTCAAAAGGCGAATTTCATGCTCCTTTTAGGGATGTATGCCATAATCATTCTCTCATTTTTACTCTCCCCATATCAAAACCAATTTTCGACTCATTTTAAATGTTTTACTAATTCGTTTTTAAGGCAACTCTTGGTTTCATCAGTAAATTTATTGAATTCCCATTTCTATCTTTTAGAAGGGTCCATACAGCACTCTATCAGACACTCATCTCACCCTTCAATTTCCAAAAAATATCTTGCTTATATGATTTGCATCATACCCGGAACAGACAAAGGCATTTCGCTGCCGGTTCCGATATGCACAGTATATTGTATGTTCACGTTCGTGTGTTTGCGTATGTCAAATGTGAATGTGTAAAACTCTTCGACATATATGTAAATATACGTATATATGCTGTAAATATTTATGCATTACTTACTGCCAACTACAATGCTTCACATAGTCAGGCACAATGTCATAATAGATACTATATGCAGAAGGCCATTGTTGAAATATACCAGTTATGCCATCAGTTCTTAGAGAGCTTGTGGGTCAGTCTTGTTGGGAGTGCTATTGAAGGGAAAATCGCACAGAACTTCGAGTCAGCCACATCCAAAACTGTTATTTTTCATGCTTCAAGGATTACCCGTAATTATCATAACTCCAACATGATAAGCAATTGCTGTTCTTGACTCCTTGGCTGTCATCAACAACAATGGTATAGAAGTGGTTAGTCCAAAAATAATATATTTTTACTATCCAAGATTTGCATAGAGCTTCCCGTAATTGATTTTTAAGTAGAAACTAGACATTGGCATGGTTTATACTATATATATATATATATATATATATATATATATATATATATATATATATATATATATATATATATATATATATATATATATATATATATATATATATATATATATATATATATATATATATATATATATATATATATATGTATATATATATATATATATATATATATATATATATATATATATATATATATATATATATATATATATATATATATATATGATATTTATATATGTGTATTTATGGATGTGTGCGTTCATATGGTATATATGTTGCAAGATTTTATTGGTATTGTTTATCATTGCTTGGTGCATGTATATTATGCAATGTGTTGGATTCCTAATTTTCTTGACAAACCCTTGAAAATCCACCTCTGTTGCATAGTGTACATGTATTTCCATTTGTGTATCTACATATATTATATGCGTTGTGTGATTTGTGTGTTTCTCTGAATATTAAATATATTGTGTGTTGCATTTTGAACGGGATATCGAATATATGTTGATGATGTTCCATTTAACGTTTAGAACCATAGAGTCAAAGGAAACCACAGTTCGAGCCTAATATAGTCGCCGCAGAGATTCCGGGTGAAATAAGCCCCACCCTCTGAAGAAGTCATAGCCAATCATCCCTTTGAGTGATTTGTAGGGGAGACAACGTGATTGGCTATGATGTCATCAGGGGTGGGGCTTATTTCGCCCGGAATCTCTGCGGCGACTATAGTCTCCTTATAGTCATGAAGTCCGAATTGATGCCTTTTCATTGGTCAAACACTGACCAATCAGGAGGGGAGTCGGTAAAAGTTAGTTGCATTTAGTCTTTTATCAGCATGGGCGTATTATCTATGTTAGACCCCCAAAATAATAATAATTAAATCAAATGTTATTAACATCAATTTTTCAATATATTACTGTTTATTATAGTTGATCAACTCAGTATGCGTAATGCGTATTTTTTCCTAAATTGATAACAAGTTATCAAGCTATGAGAGAGAGAGAGAGAGAGAGAGAGAGAGAGAGAGAGAGAGAGAGAGAGAGAGAGAGAGAGAGAGAGAGAGAGAGAGAGAGAGAGAGAGAGGTCGATTTTAAACGGCACTGTTTATATAAATATATATACCTATATATATGCATATACAGTATATTACGTATTATGTTTACAATATATATATATATATATATATATATATATATATATATATATATATATATATATATATATATATATATATATATATATATATATAATATATATATATGTATATAACTATATATGTGAATATATATATATATATATATATATATATATATATATATATATATATATATATATATATATATATATATATATATATATGTGTGTGTGTGTGTGTGTGTGTGTATGTACATACATGTGTATATATATATTTATGTGTATATATGTATATATATATATATATATATATATATATATATATATATATATATATATATATATACTGTATATATATGTATATATATACATACATACATACATATATATATATATATATATATATATATATATATATATATATATATATATATATATATATATATATATATATACATTTTATATATTTGGGCTCAGGCCATGTCGTCCTGATGGAAGTTCCTATTAGGTAACTTTCTAGGATATATTTGACATCAGTGATATTCCCAGAGAATTTTACCTTAAGGTATCCAGAATTCTAAATAATCTCACAGGGATATCGCATAATATCAGAGGACGTATTCGTGACACGTCACTAGCTATCTTCGCCCCGTGACAAGAATCTGAAACGAGAATGAAAAGAGAGCCGCTCATAAGGCATCTCTCCTATTCCGTTTCCAGTGTGTATCTGATTAAGGCAGTAGCGCCCTCTTTATTCCTTTTTGTGTAGCTCTACTACTCGGTGTTTTCCCTTGTGGTCTCTCGTTATTTTGGATGTAATTCAACATTTTGATGACTTCTCCGGCCTCTTCTGCCTCTAGCAGGTTCAGTATTATCTTTACTATTTATAAATGTAAGCTCTTGTCATTTTGAATTAAATCAAAGTGATTTTAACATAAACAAGAGCTGTTGCCTACTGGAGGCATCCTGGATGCTATCGCTAGCTCTTATGGGTCATTTAGTTAGCTGGAGCGACGTTCCCGGTTTGTTAGCTTTAATAATTTAGCTATTTAGCTCCGCTAGCCTAGACATCTGGCACTAGTACTTTCATGCATGATATAAGTCTTTCCAAATGTTATATTATTGAAGCTATAGGCAAATATTTTATACATGTAAGATATTGTTGAATGTTTTTCCAAGATTGTATACGAGAGAGTTTCGGTGATTTAGGTAATCAATTCTCATCTTACCTAGTCTAGTATTCTAGGTACAGTAGTATACTTTCGCACATCCCCGATTGTTCTTTTTTTCTCCGGAGGCTAAGTTCAATCCCGCTCTCCCTCTGTAAGCCTTCGGCTTAATCCTAGTGGTTCTATCTGTATAATAATTCAGGTATAACTATTCTAGGATATGTCTGTCCTGACCTGATAACCAGAGTAACTGGTTTTTTGGGTTAGGGCAGAACATCAGAGTTTCTAGTCTGTGGTCTGCTTCTTCCTAGCATAAAGAAAGAGTCGCCTTTGGTAGGTTAGGGGCGGACACAGGAAGCTTTGCTTCCCTAGTCCATGTTGGAAGGATTCTGTAAGGATGATTCCTTCCTCTAGTGGCCTAGCAGACTGTCCTGTGTTGTTTTTCTCGGGCTGGAGAATGAGTTTTCTCTGTTGCCCGGTGAAATAACTTCACCTAACTTTATTCTGGTTGGGAGGAGGTTAGCAAGTATTGCCAGTCTTCCTCCCTAATAGACAACTCTTGGTTAGGATGAGCTTCCCTAACAGCTGAGTGTGTCTCCTGCTAGAACGAAGTCTATAGGACCCTTATCCCTTCCCCACCTCTCTTTCTTTTATTTTTATTTTGGCCGCAGTCCTACTTCCGTACTTAGTATAGGTTAGGATGGAGGACAGGCTCAGCTCTCTGCCGGCTGGCACTACGTGTCGGCCGGCAGAGACACTTTTTTCTTTGCAGAGTGAACCCCAGACCTCCCTTGGTCTCCCTTCCATGTCTGCCGGTAGAGCCCGGCAGGCTATGGATTCCTTGGAAGCCTGAATGCTACATTCTCCCCTTCCATAAGTTCACTCTTTCTGGATGGAAGATCGTACGGCAATGCCGCCTTATAACCTTACATCCATACTGTTTCTCTGTCTATTGTGTTGCCGGCTTAACAGCCGACAGCCGGGCAGGTGGAGGTTTTCTGGTTCTTGGCTACTGTCGGAGGGCATGGGTTTTATTACCTTTGCCAGCCGGCAGTGGAAACACAGCCCGAATCTGCTGGCCACTACGAATAGCAGCCGGCAGCCGGGTATTAGTGTTTTCAGCCATCATCTGGCAATGATTGCCAGTCGGCACACAGTCGCGAATCAGGGGGCTGCCGCCTATTAGTTAAAGATAGTATATCTTTGAATTATACAGGGGTAGTTGCCGGCTGGCACGTGCAGGCGCACGCCGGCACAACAGCATGCGATGTACAGTAGTTGCTGTATTCGTAGTGTAGTACACACTGCATTAGCAGAAACTGATGTACAGTGCTTGTGATAACACTAAAAGTTCTTCATCATACTTAATGTTATCTTGTACAGGCTTTTGTTGAGACCGTACAATACATGGAAAGTAAGTTCTTTCTGTATTCTTTCTATCACGTATATTAAAATTTATCTCAAGGTGTGAACTACACCTTAAATTTCCGTTTAGGAAATTACATAAGGTATTCTAGAATAGAATTAACCTTAGTTTTAATATCTCGGGAGGTTTCAGTAATTGATTGGACAGGAAATACAAGTATGTGTCTTTCCTTCTTTCTTTTATAGCTTTTCTATATAAGCTAAATATCTCAATATAAGTGAAAGCCTTCACTTGATACTCATGGATTTTTTTCCTCTTTACAGGACCATCCGAAGTGCGGGAGTGTGTTCTGTAATGTCTGCAGTCAGAACTCCTGAGGACATCAATATTGCAGGAGGCACACAGCATGCGCAGCCTCCAGAGGTGATCTCCGCTATTGGGACCCTCAGGTTTGTACAGTTTGTTCTAACCTGATTACCGAGGCTTTTGACGACCCTAAGTCGACGGAATCAAGGGATGCTGCCAGGGAAATGTTACGATCCTGGGTGAGGGGTTTTCAGAAAAACACCTCAGGCCCCTACCTTCGAAATGAGAAGACGAGGGCCTACCTTTTCCCTAAAGCATCGGCTGATGCAATCATCCCCCAGCCTCAGGTGGAGATACCAACTGCTCAGAATCCGGTAGATTCTGAAGTCTCGGCCGTTCTTCAAGACATCCAATTGGACGATAAGATGTCGGAGGTGTCGAATTCTACTGAAGAGGACCTTCTAGGAGAAGGTCAGAATGAGGGGCTGTTCCAGGCTCCTCAAGTAGAAGAGGAAGAAATCGACAAAGTGTCGGTTACATTGGTTCCGGACCCAGAACCTATTCCGTCTACATCGTCTGCTATCCCAGATGAACTGGGAAGGACTCTTTCTTCCATTATTGAGATGATCCAACAAATTCAAAAGAAGAATGATGAGAAGGAAGCTGCAATGAAACTGGAGATACGTAGACTTGCAGCATCACGTGGGCCCCAGAAGCGGCTCAACGTGAAGGATCTTCCTTTGTACTTGGATACTAATACTTGGAGCTATGCCGAACACATGCTGATGACAATCGGAAAGATTGTGATCTCAGAAAATTTGGGAGCAATTCCCCTGGAAGAAGTAGAATTTTGGCCCAGCAAAAATTCTTATCAAGACTGCTATGTCCGTCTTAGGAAGGAGCCAGCCTCAAAGGAGGAGACGGAGCCAAAGGAGGTCATAGTTTTTTACCATAGTAAAGCTCAGACGTTACTAGCGAGCTCGATGAAAGAGAGGGGCTTCACTAACTCAAAGGTGCCCGCCTTGAGTAAGAAGCTTCCCTCCTTTTTGGCCTCTCCTACCAGAGCCTTTCCCTTCTTGGAAAAGGGATATAAGGCAGCCTTAAAGGCAGTGGAGGCAGGGAAACCATGCCCCTTCTTGGAGGAGTGCAAGCCATTATCTCTGACCTTGCCCTTGGACCAAGAAGACTGGAAGGACGTACACCTTACCTTCTCAGTCGGGATGCTGGAAGCTGATATTGCTGAACGCCAGTTCGGTGAGGCACTTCCAAAACTGTCGGAGGTTCTCTTGCGTAGAGAGCAAGAGACAAAGGAAAGACTTGCGGCATTGATGTCGTTGCAAACGACACTAGAAACGATGGCAAGTGACCCCAAGATCCAGGACATGTTCATGGTTGTGGCTAAAACCCATCTGGCCACAGTTACGAAGGATCTCTATAGCTTTATTAAAGCTAGGAGAGCCTGTAGAGAGTTCGTGTTCACCTCGGCTGCGGTGAGGCACGACCCGAGGAAACTGATCTCCTCTTGTATTTGGGGTAAAGACCTCTTTCCCAATGAAGTGGTTAAAGAGGTAGTAGACGAGGCTGCCACAGAGAATAGGAACCTTCTCAAAAAGTGGGGCTTAGATCTCAGGAGAAAGTCTTCTCCAGATGAGGGTTTCTAACCCAAGAGGAAGACAAAAAGGCCTGTGACCGCGGTGCCTCTGATAGTGGTACAACCTCCAACCACGTACCAGCTGGTACCTCAACAAGTGACGGCACAGTCGCCAGTTCTTAACCCAGCCTTCGAAAGGCAGACTTCTTCCTTTCATTCGAGAGCTAGAGGAACAGCCAGAGGTTCTTCTAGACGCCCTTCAAGTGGAAGGGGATACAGGGGAGGACGCAGTCAAGGAGGAAAGGCCTCAGATCCACAAGAGCAGAAGTAAGATACTTCCAGTAGGAGGGAGACTACAGCTAATTAGGGATCGCTGGACCTTCGATCCCTGGGCCCACAGCCTAATTAAAAATGGACTAGGTTGGAGCTGGAGCAGTCCTCCACCTCAATTTCCTCAATTCTTCCAACATTCATCCCCCGTTCTGGAAGAATATGTCCAAGAACTCTTAGACAAAAGAGTATTCCGGAAGGTTAAGTCCATAAAATTCCAAGGAAGGCTGTTTTGTGTTCCAAAGAAGGACTCAGAAAAACTCAGACTTATTCTAGACTTGTTGCCACTCAACAAGTTCATAGTGAACTACAAGTTCAGAATGCTCACGGTTCAGCACATAAGGACCCTACTGCCCAGAAGGGCATATACTGTCTCTATAGACTTGTCTGACGCTTATTGGCAAGTTCCAATTAATCGTCACCTCTCCTCCTACCTAGGCTTCAAGTTACATAGAAAACTTTACGCCTTCAGAGCCATGCCTTTCGAGCTAAACATAGCCCCAAGGATTTTCACGAAGCTCGCGAACGCAGCCGACCATCAATTACGCCTAAAGGGGGTCCAAGTAGTAGCCTACTTGGACGACTGGCTGGTGTGGGCAGCATCCAGGACAGAATGCATGCAAGCTTCTAAGATAGTGATCCAGTTCCTGGAACATCTGGGATTCAAGATCAACATCAAAAAGTCTCGTCTTTCTCCAGCTCAAAAATTTCAGTGGTTGGGAATCCATTGGAATTTGGAGTCACATCAGCTTTCCATTCCTAGTAAGAAGAGGAAAGAAATAGCAGGATCTGTCGAGAGACTATTGAAATCCAAACGGATATCAAGATGCAAACAGGAGAGAGTACTGGGCTCTCTACAATTTGCTTCGATAACAGATCCAGTGCTAAGAACACAGCTTAAGGATGCAACAGGAGTCTGGAGAAAATACGCATCAAATGCGCGAAAGGGTCCAAGTGACGTTGGCCATATTCCGTTTGGTGGA
The DNA here is from genome assembly GCF_036898095.1 of Palaemon carinicauda. Classification (NCBI taxonomy): domain Eukaryota; kingdom Metazoa; phylum Arthropoda; class Malacostraca; order Decapoda; family Palaemonidae; genus Palaemon; species Palaemon carinicauda. The sequence continues at coordinate 36,844,629 of NC_090732.1, read as the reverse complement.
AAGGAAGAAATGGCACCTGTCATCAGTTCACATTTAAGGGTTCCGCCATGTGACAGCGGACGCTCTATCTAGGTTTACACCTATAGAGTCAGAATGGTCCCTTGACGCAGGATCGTTCTCCTTCATCTTGAGTCAAGTCCCAGAGCTGCAGATACACCTCTTTGCGAAGAAAGACAACAAGAAAATAGATCGTTACGCGTCCTCTTACGAGGAGCCGTCAGCGGAGGCAGTGGACATAGCGTCCACTGCCTCCGCTGGACTGGAACAGATGGTCCAGTATCTATCTGTTCCCTCCGCACAACCTCCTTTTGAAGGTCCTCGATAACCTGAGATCCTTCAAAGGGAAAGCAGCAATAGTGGCCCACAAGTGGCCAAATAGCGTGTGGTTCCCTCTGGCATTGGAACTATGACTAAAATTCATACCGCTACCGGATCCATCCCTGTCTCAGCGAGTACAGAATTTGACTGTCTTCGCTCCTTTACAGAAAACACGGAACCTACATCTCATGATTTTCTCTCCTTAACGATGAGCAAAAGATTCGGTGTTTAAAAGTCAGTTTAGACTTTTGGAGGAAACCAGAAGACATTATGAGGCTTCAGGGAAGAGATAGCTATCCTTTGTCAAGGCGAAGAAACCGAAAGAAATCCCGACAGATTCCTATTTATCATTCTTCATTCATCTTCATGAGCAAGGTTTAGCAGCCAACACAATTCTGTTGTTCAAGCCTGCCTTCATCAGGTCGACCTTTCTTACGATGTTCTTAATGAACCAGCCCTCCAGCGCTTCCAAAGACCCTTTGCATGGTCATTAGATATGATTCCTCATTGTGTATAAATAATGAACAATGAGGAATGTGCTTAGAAGGTTTTGAATTTAAGTCATATTTCTGTTTGTACTCGCTTTGAGGGCCAGAGTTATGAAATAGTGGCTCTCTCTAGAGAGGAAGGCCACGTCCAGTTCTTGGAGGGAGAACTGAATCTATTTCCAGACCCAACGTTTCTTTCCAGGAACGAGCTACCCACCAACAGGTGGGGTCCCTAGAGAATCTGCCCTCTGAAGGAAGATGCATCTCTATGTCCAGTGGAGTGCCTAAAGGTCTATCTTCATAGAACTTCAGACTTTATGGGAGGACAGCTGTTCAGAAGAGAAACACTGGGTTCAAAGTTATATATAACTATGGGCGAAATTCACCCGTGTTATTCGCAGAACGGATCCAGACAGTACACCCGTTAGTCATGATCCGAGAAAAGTTGCCTCCTCCATTAAATTTCCTTAATTATATGGACTTTGAACATCCTTGTTTGTACACCGGCTGGTAGTCATCCAAGGCGTTCTTTATGTACTATGCGAAGCAAGTGGAGCAACTTATGAGATCTGTGGTAGCAGCAGGTAGAATTCTTTAACCTTCTGTTTTAAGTCTGCGAGGAACAGTGTAATTAATTTGGGACGATTAATTAAGAGGGTGCGCGTATAGTCACTGTATGTTACTACACGCTGAGCGATAGGTCACGAAAGTGTCCTTACGAACTGTTCCATTGACGTCGGTAATCTATAGCATATACGGACACTTGTGCCAAGCGTTTATTACGCTATTGTATGTAAACAGTATACAGACTATATCATTATTGTTAATGATTCAATTGAAGTGGCAAATCTGTTTCCTAGTAGATGAAACAATATTTTCTGGTGACTGTTTTCCTTTATGCTTTTACGCATATCATCCACATTTTATAAATTTTATAAATGTTGATCTGATATGTACGTTTAATAAATTTTAATAAACTAGTTCATAGTGAACCCTGCGTCTTATTCACCCACACTCATTTTATTAGAAATGTACTGAGCATTAAGATTAAGATATGGATATTTTTATCATGGTATGTCTTTCGAGACTGTTCCCTGATTCAAGCAAAAGTCCACTCACTCTAACCCTTCCTTGGAAGGGTTGACGTGGTACCCTAACGGGTTGGTGGCAAAGAGGCAAAATTCGTTTCTATGTGGATACAACCATTATCCAATAGCTTATAAGAGTAGTCACATTGGGGAAGGTGTCACAAATTCATTCTGACATTGGTGAATCTTATACAAGCTTTGCTTCATATTGTATATGGCGAGACCACTATGCAAGCTTGTCATTTTGTCATCCATAAATTTTTATGTACTCCTCGAGATTTTTTCCAGAGTCTAGTACGACTTCCCTGTAGGGGGCAGGAAGCACTAACATAGTTCATGCTTAGATTAAATGATGTATGAAGGTAACATCATAGGTCTCTAGGTCTAGACGGATCAGGAAAATACTTTCTTGAGAGTACGGCACTAATTGAGAATCCACAGATACAGTAATGCTCTGGTAAACTTCCATCAGGACGACATGGCCTGAGCCCAAAAAACGGATTTGGAGCGAAGCGAAAAATCTATTTTTGGGTGAGGTAGCCATGTCGTCCTGATGGAACCGCCCTTCCTTTTATTGTAAAAGGGCCTGTCGACCCCTCCCTATAGTACAGTATCTGTAACACCTCGTATAACGCTACAAGGAATAAAGAGGGCGCTACCGCCTTCATCAGATACACACTGGAAACGGAATAGGAGAGAGGCCTTATGAGCGGCTCTCTTTTCATTCTCGTTTCAGATTCTTGTCACTTTACCCCCTCGAAGCGTTAATACTGTTCAGGGCAAAGATAGCTATGTGACGTGTCAAGAATACGTCCTCTGATATTATGCAATATCCCTGTGAGATTATTTAGGGATATTCGTTCCAGGAGTTAGAATTCTGGATACCTTAAGGTAAAATTTTCTGGGAATATCACTGTAGTCAAATATACCCTAGAAAGCTACCTAATAGGAAGTTCCATCAGGACGACATGGCTACCTCACCCAAAAATAGATTTTTCGCTATGCTCAAAATCCGTTATGTATATATATATATATATATATATATATATATATATATATATATATATATATATATATATATATATATATATATATATATATATATATATATATATATATATATACATACAGTATATATACAAAGAGAGAGAGAGAGAGAGAGAGAGAGAGAGAGAGAGAGAGAGAGAGAGAGAGAGAGAGAGAGTTATTTCCATTTTCATGTATGTATATATGGACCAATTGATAGGCGCACATGAATAGACTACAGACATACACGTTTGTATATATGAATGATTATGTATACATATATATATATATATATATATATATATATATATATATATATATATATATATATATATATATATATATATATATATATATACATACATACATACACACACACACACACACACACATATATATATATATATATATATATATATATATATATATATATATATATATATATATATATATATAAATATATATATATATATATATATATATATATATATATATATATATATATATATATATATATATATATATATATATATATATATATATATATATATATATATGTATATATGTATGTATATATGTATATATATAGATGCATATACAAGTATGTATATAAACATATATGTAAATAAACCATTTAAAGCCTGATACGGAAGCTAGAAGGAAAAATTGTGTTCAAAGATTACAGAAAAAAGCGAAAAAAATACATATATCACAACACAAGCACCGAATTTGCTCAGTAAAGTCAAGTACAAGACTGAAAATTACTAGATTGTTTACACTGCAAACAATTAAATGTCTAAAATCATATTTTATTAATAATTGATATCATCCAACCTAACTTGGTATAAAGGGAATTTTCATTTTGACTATGCTGTTTAATTTCCTTAAATGAAATTTGGATGGAGAATAATTGAACATATTCCATGTTACCATGATGTAATAACTTTAAATGGATTTATTTAGAAAAAAAGTGAGTTTTACCATAGACAGCTTAAGAAAATTTCAGAAATATTAGAAATTTTAAATGAATCCTAACTTTATATTCTTTTTATCCTGAAATAGCATACATTATCTAGATGAAAACGATCTAAGGCAATGATGGAATGATAACAAACTAATTCCTTTTGCTATTATTCCAGAGAGAGAGAGAGAGAGAGAGAGAGAGAGAGAGAGAGAGAGAGAGAGAGAGAGAGAGAGAGAGAGAGAGAGAGAGAGAGAGAGATATCGGAAAAATTTAATATCACAGATCACATATTACAGTAATATTTATCATGTATTCCATATTACCAAATATTTCATAATCGTTGGTATAATCTTTATTTCATGGGTATTATACAAATTGTTTTTAGGTGCAGGTAATGTTTATTATTATTATTATTATTATTATTATTATTATTATTATTATTATTATTATTATTATTATTATTATTATTATTATCATTATTATTATTATTATTATTATTATTTTGGAAGCAGGTTTCACTGCAGATTTTAGGTGCTTAATTGGCACTAATTTTGTAGTTGAGCTTTTCAATTGCTCTACTGCAGGTTGCTGTGCTATGTTGGTCATCGTCATCGGTAGGTAGAGGAGCAAAATGTTTAGAAAAAATTCTTATATTGCATTAGAAACTTACCAGAAGTAAACTTGTCAAATGCTTGGTAAAAAATAATTGGTTGCAACGCATTTTGAGAGGATGTCTTGTGTTTCCTCTCATCTTATCTTCAGGCTAGAAGTGGAACGATGTAAGCTGGGCTAGTTCTATTTATAGAGGATCTTTCTGAAAAACTTCAATGTCGTCTATTCCTACCGATGCCCAGGCCGTTATATTAGAGTGACTACGATGAAACTGCATAAATGTTTGTCCTGCCTCATTAAGCAGGGTGAGGAGTTCTCGCACAACAAAAGCATTAAAAGAGAAGGCAGTACTGGCAATACCAAGGTCATGGTCAGGACCCCCCAGACAGCAGAAGTCTAGAGGTCCTTGAGGCCCTCCTTATACAGCAGAAAACACCAACCAACCCATCGACAACATCGACGAGCATGAGGAAGATCAACAACCTGACAGCCTGCCTATGACCGAGACTCTCCTAGTGAATGCCTCACCTAATCAGGAAGTAGTTCAGGAATCACTGTACCAGCGAGCTTAGCAATAAACAGCTTGTTTGATGCCAAGCCCCGATCAGGGAGCGTCTCAGCCAATCAGCGCCAGGAATGGAAGCCCAGCCCAGCTTTACTCAGACCCCTTCTAACTCCGATGGCTTTGAGTGTAACGAAAGTCTGAATGTGACGGACTCCAGCCCGGCGAGCGCTTCAGCCAATGGGAGAACTACTATATCCCAGACTAGGTACTGCCTCTGCTCACTGAAACCAATCAGTACCCAGTACCTGAATTAACTACCACTCCTAACCTGCTTAAATATAGCCATACCAGCTTATGTTGTTCCACTTCTACCGTGAAGATGAGAGAAAACACCCTGCACCCTCTTGAAACCCGTTGCAGCCGTTTCTTTTTTACCCTCTATTTGACATGTTTACTTCTACCAAATTTTTATCAAAATCTTATAATATTTTCTATGTATTTTGCATCCCTATTATCAAAGACCAACATAGGAAAGCTACTGGCGTCATGCAGTATTATTGAGGAAAGGAAAATTAGAGCAATTGAAAAGCTTAACTATAAAGATAATGCCACTAAGGCAGCCATGATTATAAATTTAATGATAATCATTTTATTATTATTATTATTATTATTATTATTATTATTATTATTATTATTATTATTTTTATTGTTATTGTTATTGTTATTGCTGTTGTTATTATACAGTATCATCTAATTAATATATCAATATACAGTATACAGTACATGCAAGTTATACTCAGCAGTTTAGTTTAGTAAAGCACAGCATAAGGCTTGTGCGTACATTATATGAGAGAGAGAGAGAGAGAGAGAGAGAGAGAGAGAGAGAGAGAGAGAGAGAGAGAGAGAGATGCTGGATATAGATATTGCCGAGATAAGATTTTAATGTATTGAATTATATTGTTAGTACAGAACAGTATATTTATTGCTGTAGTGTATTTGACACTAAATTATAATTACATTTCTAGAGACAATATTTACATAATTTCAGTGGATAAGGATATGGAGGTTTTACTAAATATATATATATATATATATATATATATATATATATATATATATATATATATATATATATATATATATATATATATATATATATATATATATATATATATATATATATATATATATACATATATATGTGTGTATATGTATATATATATATATATATATATATATATATATATATATATATATATATATATATATATATATGTATATGTTTGTGTAAATAAATATATGTGTGTGTGTGTCATAAAATATATACAGAGATAGGTATATGTATCTCATAAGATTATACTTTTAAAGGGATCTATATATACATAAATACATGCATATATATACCTATATTTATATCTATATATGTATATGATTATATCTATATATCCATCATTATCAGCCGTTGCTAGTCCACTGCGGGACAAAGGCCTCATTCATGTCCTTTCGCATGCATTGGTTTATGGTATTTCTGTGTCAGTCTCCACTCGCTGAACTTTACTCAAAATATCCGCAAGAATTCTCTGTACTTACTGTACAGCTTGAAAAAAATTATCATTATACTAAATTATAAAAAGGGGCACAAAAAAAAACCCTGAAAACTTGACGTCAAATAAGTTTACTATCGGTACTACTTGGAATATTTTAAGATAATTTCATGCCAATTATTCATATAATTGTCCGGGTAATGGAAAAAATAACAGAGTATGACAAACCACGATGTATGGCATTTATAGACCATGAGAAAGCTTTTGATTTTATCAAAACTTCAGCAGTAATAAAAGCCCTTCAAAATCAAGAAATAGATAGATTTATCTTATGTTAGAATACTTAATGCTATCTATATGGAACTACGGCAATTGAGAAGGGAGTTAGAGAGGGAGACCCTATATCTCCTAAATTATTCACAGCATGTCTAAAAGAGTTTAAGAAATTAGATTTGGAAAATGTAGGAATTAACATTAATGGGGAATACCATAACTACTTTAGATTTGTAGATGACATAGTTCTATTTAGTATATCATAGGAGAAATTGCAAAAGATGATAAAATATTTGAATGGGAGAATTTAAAGACTGAAAATGAATATAAGTAAAACAAAGAATGTTTAATGAAAATGCAGAGATAACAAAGAAGGTTATGAACGAATCTCAGAGATTGTTAATGAATATACATACTTAAGACAAACAGTAACTGTTTCCCATGACATGAGATCAAAATTAAAAGAAGGATAAGCATGGATGGAGGACTTTTGATCAAAAATATGAGATAATGAAAGTTAAAATGCCACTTTCTCTGAAAAGAAAAGTATTTTATCAGATAGCTGTACCAGTAATTTATACATAAAAACATGGAGCCTTACAAAAGCCTCATAACATAAGCTATTACAACTCAAAGAGCTATGGTGAGAATAATAATGAATTAACCCTAAGAGACAAAAAAAAAAAAAAAAAAAAAAAAAAAAAAAAACAACATGGATATCAGAGCAAACTAAAGCAGATAACCTAATAACAAGTTACAAAATGAAATGGACGTGAGCGGGACATAAAGTGAGAATGACAGATAATGGATGGACAAAACGATTAACATAATGGGTCACTAGAGATTGCAAACGAAGCAGGGGGAGGAAGAGACGACGATGGATTGTTAAGCTAAGAATAGTCCGGTATAGATTAGCAGAGAAAGGCCATAAACAGACGGGAATGGTAGGATGTGTCTGAGGCCTTTGCCCTGCAAAGAAATATCAATGGCTGATGATGATGATGATATTGATATATTATGATAAACTGTGTAATATCTCATAAAGAATTATACAAAAGAAATATGAAATAAAATAAATCAGTGAGTATTAGTTAAAATATAGTGATTTTTTCATTTTCTTTTTGTATTTTAATAATTTTTTTAAGACACATTTATAAATGTATATATATATATATATATATATATATATATATATATATATATATATATATATATATATATATATATATATATATATATATGTATATATATATATATATATATATATATATATATATATATATATATATATATATACTCATATATATATAAAGAAATATAGATAGACATAAATATATAGACAAATATTGATTAATAAATTAACGACTATTGCCTTTAATTAGCAAATAAAATATTCGTGCATTAATTTGGGCTTATGATATGTAAAGGAGTTATGCAGTGTTATTGTGAAACTATATAATACCTGATTTATCTATATTTCATGAAATATTTTATACTTATTTACATACTTATACATACATGGTTTAACTGAAAGGGAATATAATTTGATAGTAAAAGTAATAACTTTCTTTTACAAACCAGGAATATAATTGGTGGGTTACCATTAAAACTTCAATCTTTGGTGTACTTAATAGTTCCTCCTTTGCTTAGAACAAATGGGTCTGTTACTCAGTGTCCAAAGGAAACGGTAACTGTTTTGGCTGAAGTATTCGATAGTAAGCAGAGTAATGATAAATTCAATCTTCTTCTTTCCTGTTTTTCTGAAGCTAGACTCTATAGTTTATCTTTTCAGTTCTGAGTACTTGCAACATTTTTATTAGACCTTGATCCTCATGGAGGTGTAGACACAAATGATATTTTCCTTCTTGTATGAAGACAACCGATTTCGTTACTCATAACTCGTCCGTTATTTTTCATATATTAACAGAAAGAAGTAAATTTTTTACTTAGTATATTGGAAATGTTACTTCATTGGGTAAATGTGTTTGTGGTAGCTCTGGCCCTGCTGATTACTGTTAATTTTCACAATTCTCATACTATCCAAAGGTTTTGAATGCTTCTTTGCAAAGCGCATATAGGTTTCTTGAAGGTAATCACCTGTTCGTTAGTTTGCAGTTAGGCTTTCTCAAACTCCCTGGAATATGCAATGCCCTACTTAAAATCCCCATTGCTTTACAGAAACCCCTAGACTATGATCAGGAACTTAGTGTGATCAGTCTTTGTTTTTTTTTTTTTTTTTTTTTTTTTTTTTTTTTTTTTTTTCATCATGAGGCCCTTGTTTTCAAACTTGAACTGATGGGGGCGATGTGGGTATTTTAGAATTGTTATTGAATCTTTCCATTCATTATTGTGCATAGTTGTTGATGGTTACTATCATAAGTAATATGAAATTTTAATATCTGGGGTTCCTCAGGGTAGAATTCTCCGCCAATTACCTTTCATATCATATGTACATTTTATGTGGTGTGGCCTAGAAATCACGTTTGTTGCATAAGCAGATGATGTTGCTCTCTCTGCATCAATTCCATCGCCAGAGCGTAGACCAATAATAGAAATATAGATATAATTAGTCCATGCTTAACTTGAAGTATGATTGTAAGTTGTCTAATGACAGGGGATCCTCAACATCCAGATCTTTGCCTTTATAACGTCTATATTACTATATACAGCCCAATTAGAATTCTTGATTCCAAAGTTACTTTCGATGAATGCACCCGGTCTGTTTCTTCTTGCTTTGCTCAAAAAAGGGATTATTGAGAAAGTCTTAAGATATTTTGGTGAATTATCCAGTCTGAAGATTTTTTTTTTTAATTCTTTTCATTCTGCCATATATTGAGTATTGCTCTCCTGTCTTGTCTTCACCTGCAGAGTATTATTTTGATTTTTTTTTTTTTTGCGCAGAAACTTCCGGGCATTTGAATTCCTTATCCCTAATTTGGGTTTTATCTCTGGCACTGTGGCCATAATTTTTTCCATAATTTTGACTATACTTTGGGTTCAGATCTTTCCAGAAGGCATCTACTACACAGTACTATAGGTAAACAGTTAATTCTAACAGTCTTGCCTTCTCCTTAAGGCTAAATAATGTACAGTATTATAGAATCTTTATTCCAGGTGCGACCACATTGTGGAAATATCTTCCTAATCGAGGGTTTGAATCAGTGGAACTTTAGAAATTTAAACTTCTTAAAAAGGCCTCTCGCTTGAACAGATTGACTCAAGTCTCGTTTCATAGCCTGTATAGGACTAATATATTATGATGTCTACCTGATCTTAGAAGCTTCTATAATTTTTAATATATATATATATATATATATATATATATATATATATATATATATATATATATATATATATATATATATATATATATACATATATATATATATATATATATATATATATATATATATATATATATATATATATATATATATATTTTTTTTTTTTGTTTAGTCGTTATTTCTCTATTTCGTTTCTTATCTGCCATCCTTCATGGAATCCTTTTGATTGTAGTAGCCTGCTTTTCCAAATATGGCTGTAGGTTGGCTAGTAAGAATGATGATAATAATAATAATATCATTCTCCAGGTGACATGGAAACTACTTTGTATCACTTGTCATCCATCTAATTATGAATAGCTTCCCATTCAGGCGAATAATATAGAATTAAATATACCACAAATAAAACAAACATACAAGTAACAAAGAACATTTATGATCACCCGTAGATTTTTGTTTTATAGGGTTTTCTTTATGTGAGGGTTTTAATCCTCTGTTCGAAACCCATAGTGCTCTCAGCATAAACCAGAGTGACTCGGATCACTAAGTGTAGAAATTGAAACTAAAGGCAATGATGTGTGTTTATTTAAATAAACAAAAGATAAACTGATTGAAGGGATACATAACTTTAGCAGTGAGCATGGGAATTCTCTTGACGGTGAACAGCATCACAGGTGACGAAGTCGGCTTCCCAAGTAGATGAGTAGCAGTAGTTAATTTGGTAGGGCTAGTTCCCACCTGGGCTAGTATAACAAATAGGCAGGCCGCCATTATAAATGATTGATAGGACTGCGTGAGAACAACGAGGTAAGGATTCCAGCTTTAGCTTGACTTGGAAAAACAAAAACGTAGGTTCTGGTTTTCTCTGTGACTACTACGACGAAGTAGCAGCTTGCTGTTTGGCTTTCAACATCGACGGGGCAATGGGTTGGTCACTCTCCCACTGTTGCCTTATTTGCGTGATCCTTCAGGTGAGATAGCAAACAAGATACTAAAAGGCATTCAGAAAATGTGAGTGAGCTGGAGACTGGCAGGGGTGGGTAGCCATTCCCCTCTGGTTCGTGATTGGTAGTAAGTGGAGGTGTGCGGTGTTCTGATTGGCTCCCGAAAATTCACGCGATGCAGCTGCCTTCCTATTGGCAGCAGCACCACTGACTATAGAGGTTTGAAGTTATAAAGTTTTCGACTTACATTTATGACTTAATTCAGAATCAAATCCTTCACATTCGCCTCTCCAAGAAATTCTAAAATATTATGGCAGAATTTATAACATCCAGTATTCAAAAGGCCCGTGGTTCCAACACAGCAAAAGAAAATAGTATATCCTTAAAACTAAATTTCAAACGACATACTACTTAAATTAGTGTGACACTAAGCACGACTCAAAGCATCAGCCCCGACATTGTCAGCACCTGGAATGTGAGAGACTATAAAGCGAAAGGGCTGAAGAGCCAAAGCCCATCTCATGAGTCTAGCATTGGTGCCTTTGCATTTGTTCAAGTAGATCAAAGGCTTGTGATCTACCTCCAGATAGAATTCTCGTCCGATTAAATAGTACTGAAATTTTCCCACTCCCCAAACAATAGCTAGGCATTCCCTTTCGATGACAGCATAGTTTCTTTCAGCTGAGGACAAAGACCGACCTGCGCAGTAAACTGGATACGCTAGGTTATCATGATACTGTAGCAGTACGGCCCCCAACCCTACAGCCGAGGCATTGGTTTGTAGAATGAATGGCTTAGTTGGGTCTGGCAAAATCAATACAGGATCTTGTACCAAGATACTTTTGTTAATCTCAAAATCAGCGATAGCTTTATCACTCCATTGAAGGGGTTCTTTAATAGCTTTCTTCAGCATTGCATTGAGAGGCTCTGTTAATTCTGCAGCTCTGGGTATGAATCTGCAATAGAAGGAAAACAGACCCAAGAAAGGTCTCAAAACCATCTTCATTTTAGGCAGAGCATAATTTTTGATGATTTCAGTTTTATCTGCCAAAGTTCTCAGTTCTCCCTCTCCCAACCTAAAACCCAGGTAGTCAATGCTATGATACCCCACTCGACATTTCGAAGGGTGATCAGTAAGACCATGTTCTCGTAATCTAGATAGAACATTCGTTAGGGCAGTGACATGTTCAGTCCAAGTCTTACTATAGATAAAGATGTTATCAAAGTAAAAAATGACATTTTTCAGTCCAGCCAGTACAATTCTCACTAGTTTGATATAACTGGCTATGGCTGTTACCAGACCAAATGGCATTCTATTGAATTCCATCAATCCCTTCTCTGTAGGAAAAGCAGTGTACTTTTTTGTTCTTTCAGTAAGGGGAATTTGATGGTATGCCTTGGCAATATCCAACTCAGAAAAAAATACAGCGTCATGAAATTTGTCAAGCTCTTCATCGGGCAAACATGGAGGTTCTGCGTCAAACACGGTTACCGCAGTTAACGCTCGAAAATCAATAGTCTTACTATACGTATTATCAGGTTTCTGTACAAGAACTACGGGGGAACAATAAGGAGAAGTCGAAATTCTAATGAGTCCTAGTTGTAACAACTTTTCTACAATCTCATTGAACTGTTCGTTCAAATGAATAGGAACTGGATAAAATTTAGCCCTAACAGGTTGGCTAGTTTGTAGTCCGATGTCATGTTAATACGTCTTCGAAG